>NC_056522.1:108609930-108678296 GCF_019175285.1 Sceloporus undulatus | reverse complement strand
CATCCATCCATCCATCCATCCATCCATCCATCCATCCATCCATCCATCCATCTATCTTTGACTCTTACATTCCAAGCATAATGGAATGCAGATCTCTGCCAGCTGAGTCCAATGTTTAGGATGGTGCTATAAATATAGAGGTCAAATCAACACAAATATTACTGGTCTTATGGGCCAGAGAATTAGTTACCAATTTGCTTTATCATGTGCCAATCTACCCCTTCTCCTCGGTCTCGACTCAATATCTCAGTTATATTTGTAAAGGGCATAAATGGCCAAAACTGAAGGTTTCTCTAGCAACTAATGTAATTCATAACAGACGTTCAGAGCATGCTGTTCATTTTATTCATGAGCCTTAACAAGCCACAATACCTGCATGCAAATGACAACCAGTACGTTGTAGAGTGTTCATAAAATGTATGTGAATTAAAAAGCTGCCTGGTTAAGCAAAGGTGCCTATAGTTACAGCTCCCAAGGATTCTCATCTCTTCTAATTGTTTCCTTTGGTTCTAATTCTAAGAGTAAACATTGAAAAGGGCATGTCAGATCAGAACACTTCAAGATACTGAAATGCCCTCCCAGTATATTCAACACACCTTCTCTCAAACAGTACATGAGAGATTTGTTAATGTCCTCATCACAATGTGTAATGCATGCATGCATTCTTAAATGGACACCAGTGGAATATGTATAAGGGCAAGAGTGTTTTGACTTAATCAGAATTCTAAGAAGGGAGAATAGGGTGGGATTCTTTGCAATAAACTAAAAGCTTGATCAGCATTGCCACAATAAAGGCCAATGAGCAATATCAGCATGTTAGATGACAGGCAGCATCTGCACTGTGGAAATAATGCAGTTTGACACCAGTTTAATTGCCATGGCTCAGTGGTATTGAATGCTGGGATTTATAGCTTGTTGTGACACGAGAGCTCTCTGACAGAGAAGGCTCAATAGCTCACAAAATTACAAATTCCAGCATTCCATAGCATTGAACCATGGCAGTTAAAGCGGTGTCAAACTATATTATTTCTGCAGTGCAGATGGACCTTCAGTTTTTATACATGTACATCTCAAACGCTACCAAAAAGAATTCTAGGCTGTCCATGGTCCCTATGGTGTGGTACAGACAGTGCTAAAGTGCTGTGCTAGGGTTACAGGACTGCGCATCAACCACACAGTCCCTAACCCTAGCACATACTGGCGGCTGCATAATGGTGGCGCCCCGTGTACACTGGCACTGCCATTATGACGTAACGGATGCATAGCATCCGCACGTCATGTCGTGCCAGTTACATTACAAGTGCACTATTGGCACACTCGGACGTAATTGGCGCGACAGAAAAAGAACCCGCTTTTTGCGGGTTCTTCTTCCTGCAGAGGGAAGCCATGCAGTTTGACAGCTGCAGTTTCCCTCTGTAGGAAAAAGGTTGCCGCCACTACAGACAAAACTCCAGACAAAACAGGTATGTACCAGGCCTATATTTGATTTGGAGGCATCCTAGATTGTCTAGGTTTGTGTCTGGGTTGAAATAAATCCCGATCAGGCCACTTGGATGCCTCCAGGCTCTCATGTGAAGTATTGACATTACTATTCATCATGGCAGGCCAATAACTGTGTAGGGAACACATAGATTAAAGGTTGTATGTAATTCTGTGGCCAATTCTGTGTCTCGGTGGAACTGCCCTGAAACCCTCCCCTCTAGATTTGGTACGACAGTAGAACAGCAGCAAAAAAAGTCATTTGAGAAAGCACTGTGAAGTCTCTGTGAAGAACAATTAATTTTTTTTAACAATATACATGTGTCTCATGAATCGTTTTATACAAAAATACAAAAATATGCATCTCCAGGAAGTAGATATGGAAAAATTATGTCTTGTTGCTGTTATGTCATCAAATTCCCATGGCAAGTGGCAGTGGGATGGCTGCCACCTATGGTGAATTTTTGAGGGGGGGGGGATTGGCCCTTGCATCCCTGACTTTTGGGGTTTGGGCCTAATTCATGGTAGTGTTTATGTCATGACCCAGATCTACTAATTTGATTTTAAGTTCAGAAGAGCAATGTTTAGCACATAAAGAATGGTTTTCCAATTGCTAATGAAAGTTGAGCAATGCTATGGTCTTGTGCTATACGGTGGATAAAATCCTTTGACAAGTTGCTTATTTAGAGGACTCCAAGCAAAGCAAATGTAGGCTCAGTGCGTGGGATAAATGATGCCCATTAATTATTTTCCTATTCAAGGAAGCAGTTTTAATCCAGAATTGAGAATATTTCTCTACATTTTCTATAATTAGCTATTTCAGGCTGACTTGGAATTTTGCTATAGTCAGTATTTAATAGAAATGTTATGGGTAATCTGATTAAAATATTAATAGCAATAGTGCATGATGTAAGAAGGATATTCTGTATCTTTACTGACTGAAAAGCTCCAATTCTAACTAAACTAATACTTTGTAGAATGCAATAAAATATTTCCAAGTATGAATATTTAATAAGGTCACTAGAAAAATACACATTTGTCTGTCTGTCTGTCTGTCTGTCTGTCTCTCTCTCTCTCTATCTATCTGGGAGAGCTCAGGTAGTCAATTCTATAAATAATGAACCTGTGCCTTACAAATAAAATTTGTCATAAACTAATATAGAAGAATTAGTCTTGCTCCATTACATCTCAAAAATCAATTGATGATGGTGCAATAGAGAATGCGTAATTAAAAGTGAGAAGTCAGCAATTACAGGGAAAGGAAAGGCTGGACAATTTACATGATAAAGTGGCATTGATAATTCAAGGGCAGATGTGAAGCTTTGCTGATACGGTACAATATCAGAATGCTTTTTAAAAAGAAGATTAGAGATGCAGTTAGATGGTCTGCACTGGTGTAATAGATCCCCTGTCACTCCGACAGATATTAACTGTTTGGCTCCTGTCTCTCACCTTGTTCCACCACTCCAAACTCCTCAGTGACTTTAGTAACTGGGTGACCCAAACAGACAGGCCAAAATAAAGCTGTTTCGAATCACTTTGGAGGTATGCTGTTTAAATGCAGACGTATCTTAAGAGGCCAGAAGCTGCGCCAAAGCTGCGCTCCAGTCCTGAGGGCTGGAACATGGCTTCTGGCCTCTTCAGATGCATGCATCATTCGAATGAATGAATGAATAAATCTTTATTTGTATATTGCTATTCCCTTGATCACAGCGGTTTACAACAACAGTAAAACATACAAAAGTTACACAGTCAAATAAAAATCCCCCCAAATTAAGACAGTACAGTACAAACAATATAAAAAAATCCATCATTCAATTTCAATTAAAACCAGTTAAAAACCAGTAACACAATTGCAGCCAATACAATACAATGCACAAGGGAGAGGAATGGTGTTAAAAAACCTGGGGAAAAGCTTGGCGAAAGAGGTAAGTCTTTAGATTTTTCCTAAAAGACTCCAGGGAGGGGGCTGAGCGGAGCTCGTCAGGCAGAGAGTTCCACATCTGTGGTGCCGAAACAGACAAAGCTCTATGTGCAGACACCACATACCTCATATTAGGAACTCTCAAAAGTTGTTTCCCGCCCGACCTAAGAGTGCGGGGCGGATTATATGGGGAGAGGCGGTCCTCCATGTACTCTGGGCCCAAGCCATTTAGGGCTTTATAGGTAAAAACCAACACCTTGTATTGCGCCCAGAAGCGAATTGGCAGCCAATGTAGATCTTTCAGTATAGGTGTTATGTGGCTGGCCCTGGAGCTACCAGTGACCATCCTTGCTGCCATATTCTGAACCAACTGTAGCTTCCGAGTTTGGTACAAGGGTTGCCCCATGTAGAGCGCATTACAGAAGTCGAGTCGAGAGGTTACCAGTGAATGTACCACTGTTTCAAGGTCCCCTCGGCCCAGGCATACCTCCAAAGTGACCCGAAGCAGCTTTATTTTGGCTTATCTGTTCAGGCCCTTACACACTGGAATAAATCTAGGTGCTTTGTGTTGAGTTTTGTTTGGTAATGTGTGATCAATTTTTTATTTTATCAATTTATAGAAAAGGCTTCTAGGCTCAGGTGTAGAATAACAAAAAACCCAAAATATTTGTTTGGCTGTATCCACACTGCAGAAATAATCTAGTGTGACAGAACTTTAACTGTTATGGGTCAGTGCTATGAGATTCTGGGAATTGTAGCTTGTGGCAGCACCAGAGCTTTGCAGTTCCCAGAATCCCATAGTATTGAGCCATGGCAGTTATAGTGGAGGCAAAGTGGATTATTTCTACAGTGCTGATGCAGCCAGTGAAAGTTAAACAAGTTAAACATCTAGTACATGTGGCCTCAGGGGATATTTTTATGGTACCAGTGGTCATTAAAAAATGCTCTCAAGTGCCCTATATTTTTGCCCACCAACCTATTTTTGAACCAGGAGAAGCCTTTTTCTAAAGCAGAAAGTAAAGAGTAGTGACTTCCAGCCACTTCCTATTGGTAAAAATGGCCCAGTTTTTGGAGTAGAGTATTTATACTCCACTCTTCAGTCATAAAGGCACTCAGAGTGTCTTACAGATTCTTAATTTGACAGCCCTCAGGCTAACAGTCCAAATAAATAAATAAATACATTTTATTTCTTATTTGCCTCCCTCCAGTAAAGTTTGCTGCGTTCCATTCTCATTATGTTCCTGGAATGTTATCATAACGCTGTGTGATAAAGTTCAATGAGACAAGACACAAGATTGGGATGAAAATAAGGCCATTTATTAATTGACCTATTTATTAATATCTTAAGGGAACTGCAATTAATTCAGAAGAACAACCATGTGTGGGAGAAGCTGCAGCTGGAGTCTTTTTCTAGACACCTATGGACTATAATGCCTGAGCCCTCAACATTGGCTGGCCTGCCTCAGGAAGTCTAACCAGAAAGTCTCACTTCCAATCTGTGAAGATTAAAGAGGGGGGGGGGGTTTATCTTTCAAAACAGACCTAAGGGCAATTTCTTTCTGCCACCCCCTAGGTCACAAGGTCTAAAGAGGTGGTTCCAGAAATGTCCCTTCCACCCAAAAGGTGTCCAAGGTGCTTACCAAAAAATAATTCAATTATTTATGTCACAGATATGGGGCAAGCATCTGCTTAGACACTGTCTCTCACCTTGGCATCAAGCACCTCTTTAATACAGTCAGCCCTTCTTATACACGGATTTGTTATACACGGATTCAAGCATCCATGGTTTGAAAATGTAAAAAAAAATTATAAATTTCAAATATCATACCTTGATTTTCCATTTTTTATAAGGGACACCATTTTCCTATGTCATTATATTTAATGAGACTTGAGCATACACGGATTTTGTTATACATGGGGGATCTTGGAACCAAACCCCAGCAGATCCATTAAGAAAATAGTATTACCAGCTTCAGAAAGGTGAATACCGTCAGCCCTGTAGAGCTCCAGCCACTGAAACATAATCTGGGGATGGGGCAGATAATGGTCTAGCCTGGCCACAAGGGCCTTTCGAATTTCCCTATTAGCCCACCTTCAGGCATAGCAATGGCTATAGGGTCGCCACCGCACTTCCACTCATGCCATGGGAGCATGACAGACCAAATAATGCAAACAAGTGGCCAAGATTGTTTGATAAGAGAACCTTATGGTGAACCTGCAGAATAAGCACCTTTTCTTCCAACAAACCAAGGTTGTTGCCCCCAAGGTGAATAACCAACTCATGGGGTGGAGGCCCAACCAAAGGGTCACAGCCATCCCAAGTCTCTCTCTCTCTCTGCATGTGTACAGAAGCTGGCAGATGTGTTACCATGGGTTTGATGAGCATACTCTTGGGCCTCCCCCCCACCCCCCCCGTTGTCATGCTGTTCAGACGACACATGACCCAAATCCTGGTTCTGGTGCAAGCAATCTGGACATGTACAAGAACCAGGGCACCTAAAACAAAAATCCACATGGGGAGACTCTCTACATGGGTGTCCCACTGAGCTCCCTAATACATCCGTGGCTGTTGCTGGTCAGAACAAGGTGCTCAGCCATGTGATCATTTCTGGTCACCTTGTTCTGATTTCAGAAGTAAGAAATCCACAGTACTGGGCATTTATTGGGATGCCCATGTGGACAGCTGACTCTGTGAAGAAATAGAGGGCCAGGTAACAGGGGGAGGTTGGAGCAGCTCTGAAGCCAGGATACTCAGGGCTTCCCTGGAGTATCATGACTAGTGCAAACAAGGCCCCAGTTTTATGACTGCTTCTACAGATGCTCCAGGTTGTATGGAAACCTTCTCTAGAAATGCTTCAGCATTTGTATGTCTGTCATATTACCTGAAGCATATGTGTGAAGAGGGGCTGTTAACCCAAAAGTGTGTTCACTTTCCATGTTAGCTTAGGGTTGCCAAGTATAAAATAGGGCAGGGTTCCTGTATCTAGTAGTTATGCAGAAGAGGGAATTTCAGTAGGGGTTGCTTGTCATGAAAGCTGCACTTACTTGCAGGTTCTGTTTATACACAACCATTAAAGATACAGAAGCCCCTTTTCACCAGGAAACCCTGTGGATTTGCTCAGAGAACATTTAAAAATTTGGTTTATCCTCCAATTCTTCTAGGAATATTTTTTGAATACAAGCTAAATTAAATGTCAAGATGGAAATTAGCCATTGTTTGCATATTTCTTTTCCATTTAGAAGTATTCATATAATATTATTTCTGTACCTTTTCTTTACTGTTCAGTACATACTTTGGTGAAATAGCTGCTGGCTTTTATCAATATTTGTCTTTTATGAATGATTTAGCTTTGTTTTTCTACACATCCTGTCTTCAGCAGGAAAATAAGATTTTTAGTTGGCCTATTTTTGGTTTAAAGTTTAATGATGACTTTTCAAATATTTACTCTGGTTTTGTCTTAACAAAATGGTAATGCTAAGCAAAAATAGTGTTTATGTCTATTTAGTTGCATTTTGTGGTTGAGACTAGGAGTTCAGGATTAAACCTTGCAAGCTGTTTTGTGTTATGGCTGTAGTTTTAAAGATGTATCTAATATATATGCCTTGTTTGCATTCACTTAATTTAAAAATGTTGAAAACATTTGAAAATGTGTCATTAATGACCACATCCTCAAGGTATGAACTTTGGCCTCTCTGAAACAGAAAGAATATTTCTAGGTTCCTAGATTTATACCTTTAATATTTCATTAGTCTTTCATATTTTACAGCCCTGCTTCAACCTTTCATTTTATAGATGTGTTCCAGGAAGTGTATTTATGGGGCCAAATTTGATTTTTCCTGAAGCTCATTTGACTCTTTTTCCAGAAGTGTCATCAGCATCTTTCTTTATCACTCTCCTGTAGATAGCTAGATATAATATATGGGAAACAGAACAAATAAACAACCTCAAGTTGATTTAGGGATAGTTAGAAATCTGGGTAAACCAAATATCTTTATGTATTAAAAAGGGAAAGATAGTCCCTTGACATGAATGTCTAGTCATAAACAACTGCAGGGGTGTGCACGCTCAGCTCCATTACTAAGCCAAAGAGCCAGTGTGGTCTGAGGACTGATCTGGTTGTCATGTGGCCAGCATGACTGCACCGAAGGTTGTTACTTTCCCACCAAAGTGGTACCTATTTATCTATTTGCATTTGCATGCTTTTGAACTGCTATGTGTATTCCTCTACTGAAATAAGGATGATCCTAAAGGTGTCAGATCCCATCTGATCTTGGAAGCTAAGCACAATCAGCCTTGGTTAGTGCTTGGATGGGAGACCACTAACAAATACAAGGTGCCGTGGGCTATATTTCAGAGAAAGTAACTGCCAAAACCATCTCTTGCGAAAGAAAACCGTATGAAATCCATGGGTCACCACAAGTCGACAGGTGACTTGAAGGGATGTATGTGCGCGCGCGCACACACACACACACACTGAAATGATGGTATCAGATGCACACATTAATGAAATTAATGCATTATCTTACTTTGTCTTACTTTGTGGAAACTTTTCATCTTTCTTCATGGGCATGGGCATGGATACACAATGGATAATTTCTTTTGAAATAAAACTAGTTTTAGTTTTATCCTAAGCACATTTGGATTCAGTTGCTTGCAAGTAAGTTTCTCCTGTTAATTTCTGAAATATTGAAGTTACAAATATGGGTTTGAACCTTTTGACCAGCTTTGACCAACATGAATGATTTCTGTAGTTTTCTGCCCACTGTTGGAGAAAACAAATGTCTCTGCTCAGTATTTCCCCCATATTTGTATACCTCAAAGTATTCCAGGGAATTATTTTGTGATGAAATACATTTTTCTTTATAATAATAATGGGGTTTTGTTCAGGAAACAATGTTTTCTACACCAATGCACATTTTGAGCTCAGAAAAGTTGCATGCATCTTGTGTACAGATTAATTTCCCAGAAGAACTGAGGATGTGTGGGTACTGGGAGAAAGTGACACGTAAGTCTAGCTGGTTTATTTTTTTTTCCCTGACAAAGTTTATCAATAGCTGAAAAACTGGGTTCCTGGATGCCAAAGCTCCCTGACAAGTGGAAGCCTAGATGGCTGAGAATCTTCCATTGTTTGGGACTTACTCTGTGTGAAAAATGAATATGGGTGTGTGGGTGGGAGGTTTGCATAGAAAATAGCATTTTCTGCACAGAAAACAAGTTTCTGCACATTAAAAGAATTTTGTGTGCAAAAAATATTTTCTGTATAGACAATGCTGTGTAGAAAACACTTTTTTCACAGATGAATTTCTGAACAATGAATAGTCTTTGAAAACTGCTTTTTGGATTACTTTCTCACAGTGTGGAGAAAAATGCTAAAATTATTCATTCTTGCCTCTAAGATTGAAATTTACAAATATTTATATCTGTAATTAGTCACAATACTGTCATTTGCCCCATCATTTCTCCATGTTGATTCCTTTTGAAGCTTTTTTCAAAGGAAAGCATTTGGCATTTGCCACATTAGTTTAGCCCTCTGGAAACTAAAAAGTTCTCTGACATTGTGATCACAAAGGGCCAAGTCAAATGAAGTCATCCATTCTCTGTGTTTAGGGAATGGGTGTTTGTTTCTCACCATTGTGTTCAGAAATTATAGATATAAATTAGCGTACCCTGGAGAATTATATACTGAAGAACTGAAGGACCTCATTCTGTGTGCATCATTTGGTTGCCCTGTTCTACAAAATTCAGTTGCCCATCTTCATTAATTTAAATTGACTGGTTTATATTAAATGTACTCTTTCATCAGTGGGTATGAGACAGGCTACAGTTGCAGACCAGTGCTACAAGAGCTGTTGGGACATATTAATTAACTTTCTGGTCCTTTCAAACGTTTTACTTTATTTCCTCAAATGCTTGTAGAGGTTTCTTGACATCAAGGATTTTGAACTTTGTGAGAAGCATTTTTCTTTATCTCTTGACATTTTTTTATGTTTAACTTTCCTGACCATTAATAAATCGGCACAATCTGTCTTCAGTACTTGCTGAAGGTGCTTTAGGAGGAAACTTTCTTAATGAACAGTTTATTTACAGTCAACTCCAAATACTTAATGCAGAAAATGACTCTAACATAGGACATTGTTCTTCACACAAGGCTGTTGGTTTATTGGTCTTGGGATTGCATGCCATCAAATGGTATTCGTGCTGTTGCATGGCTCTCATTCATCTTAGGTTGCATCTGCACTGCAGAAATAATGCAGTTTGACACCCCTTTAACTGCCATGGCTCAGCGCTATGTAATTCTGGGAACTGTCATTTTGTGAGCTATTTAGCCTTTTCTGTCAGTGAGTTCTTGTGCCACAACAAACTACAAATTTCAGGATTTCTTAGCATCAAGCCGTGGCAGTTAAAGGGGTATCAAACTGCATTATTTTTGCAGTGCAGATCTAGGACTTTATTACAAAAAGCTTCTCTCTTGCAGTCACACTTGTAATAATAAAATGGGAACATACCACTTTCTAGACAGCCATCACTGTGCCTCTCTCATGTCCACAACTGTGGCTGCTGCCCCCATCATGCTATTTTCCCGACCTTACCCTTAACCCTTCACTTATGCCCTACCTAGCATGCCTTTAGATTGTTTAATTTTATTTTTTCATCTTTTTCCCATGCAATTCTGGAGCTCTGCAGCCAGAATTTAAGCTTTAAAAAGTTTTTTAAAACTTCAGTTGAGGCTGCAGAGCTCTGGAACTGCTTGAAAAAGTAGAAAAGGAAAAGAATAGCAAGGGAGAGAGGAGAAAGTGGGGAGTAGGGGACACTGTCACCTTGTGAATGGCATTTGTGCAACTGCTTGAGGAGTGATGTGGTTTCTCCCATGAATGAAAAGAGACAGGTTGGAGGCAGCATCATGTGATCAGTATTGACAATGCTGTTCCTTCCCGGTGTTCTCATGATTTAAAAGCCATGTGCTCTAAAGTCTGTAGACTTAGTGACACTTGTATTTGTTTCACATTGTTTTTTTTTTTTTTTACTTCTTTACAGTAAAAAACATGTTACATGTTCCACAAGATGACTTGTTAATCTTGCCAATAGATTATCCATTAGTTTCCTGTGCTTGGGGTTAACAATCTAAGCAAAGAAAGGGAAATGGAATGCCTGAATTAAACATGACACCTGAATTATTGGGATAATTGAACCTACTATTTTATCAGTATTATCTCTCATCCTTCCAATTTCACTTTTCTTCGAACACATGCATCAAGTCTGTCTGATTTCTCTGTGTGTCTTATTCTGCATTTTCTGGAAACATTGCCAGATAGTTTATAAATCCTTATAGGAATGTATTTCCCATTAATACAGGATTTTGTAAAGGATGCCTTGCCTCAATGTATTTATTGAACTTTAGAGGCCAATTTTACATTTGTCTTTCCACTGAGACTTCCACATCTGACTTTATAAATCTTCCTCTTCTGTCTAACTCCATGTAATTTAGCTCAGATATTACCTCTATTTTAAAAGCAGCCTTTTAGAAATGTACTGTATATACTCCACTATAAATGTACCACATATATTCAACTACCCTCATGTATAAGTTGAGGGTAGGTTTTGAGCCAAAATTATGTGTTTTGATATGACCCATGGATAAGCCAAGGGTAAAACTTAGGGGCATGTGACAAAGGATGTAAAGGCTGAAGCAAGGAAAACAATGCCCAACAACTTACAAAATTCCAGCAGGCACAACTGTTTGTGCTTATCTTAAAAGCTGGATGAACTAGAGAGTAGAGGGGAGGGGGTCAATGCTTCCAGGACAGATTATGCTCTTGGGCATGGTTTAAATAAGAGTTAAAATACAGTACTTACATTGACCTGTGGATAAGTTGACTCAAGTTTTTGGGGTCAATTTTTTGACTAAAATTTCTAGACTTATACAGTAACCTCAGACTAAGCATCCAATCTGTTTAAAATTGTGTATCAAGAAATATGGCTAACATAAGTTTACTTTCCTCAGTTACTATAAACACTGAACATCCATTAGAAGCATCTCAAGAGAAATTTAAAGTATCATTACTTTTTTCTCCATATCTGGGAGGCAATGGAGGCTGGGCATGATGGCTCAGGAATACCTTTGTTTTCATTCTCTGTGGAATCAAACTGTTAGATATAAGTCCCAGGTTGTTATAAAGATGATTGCAGTATATTAACTTTCTAGTTCAATGACTATACGGGAGCAAACCCTTTTTAAAATGTGTATGATATTATTTAGCTTTTTAAAAATCTTTCTTCATTTTCTTTGTGGTGCCTGCTGTGTTACTGCACTTTGAAGGTGAGTGCCAGGAAGAAAAGGTAGGTAACAAGAGAATAGTGATGTACAGAGACATGAAGGTGTGCAGAAAGTGAAGTTCTGACCAGACAATCTAGTTTGGACACTGTGCACAGCGGGCATCATCATTGCATGCCCTGTGTAAACTGTGGTATGCCAATATGGCACCCACAGTGCACAGTAGGGTTTGAGAGTGTGTGAATGCTCTGCCCTATTGCAGTCCAAGTTCGGGCACAGGCCCGCACAAAGTGCCAGTTTATTTAGGGCAATAGTTGTTCAGACTATACTATTGTTTTTACCCCATGAGCCCTGTGTTAGGTAGGGATTTGCTGGCTTTCCAGATATTTTGCATGTTTATTCATTTCCGACATCTTTGAGAAATGTATCCATCTTCCTTCCTTCCTTCCTTCCTTCCTTCCCAGTTTGGAGTACTGATAGTGGGTGGAGTGGGTTTTTGATTTCTTGAGTTTCCCCTAGAAAGATGGAGAACCTGTCAGATTGACTTGAGGGAAGTGCAAGCTTTGGTTTAAAAAGGTAAGCTCTCTGAAGATGTCAGGTAGAGATTGATTTGTAATGTCAATTGAGTGTAAAATGATTTTTTTTAATATAAAAAAGTTCCTCTGAGAATCAAACTGCTCCCTTGTCTGTTCCTTGCAATAGACAGGAATTGGGTCACTGAATGCATTTTGTGCATTTTATTTGTCTACTGCAATATGTGTGTGTGTGTTTGTCTTATTTATTGTTACTGAGTAGAAAAATACAGCAATGACATTCTGCATTAGCTCATCCATTCCAGGTCCTAAGAAAGCAATGAGAAGCAATTCATGTTGTGAATTTTAGCACTGTACATTAAAAAGTGCTGATGTGTATCAACAGATTCTATTTTCAGATTCTCTTGTTTTTCTATCTGTTTTCTCTTTCCGCTCCTCATCTGAGAATTTAGATGTGATCTAGAAATATTGGCAGGACAGAAAGAGAAATCTTTCTTGCTATTCTCTCCATCCTACTCTTTTATTTCTCTCTTTTTAATAAAATGCAATTCTATAAGCAGACAGGTAAAAGAGAATGTGACTCTGAAGGTGACATGGCAGGAGATAGATTCAAGTGTCCTCATAAATAGATTTGTAGCATTCCTGCCTGATGCAGATGGTATGACTGTAAAACATTACATTCCCTTGGACAACTTATAATTCAGTGAAGAGTTTTAATTAACTGCCTTCCTATTGTATGCTGCTTTTTGCTGCAGAGGAAAAAGAAAAGTTAAAAAAAAGAGGAAAGAAGAAGAAACATGTTAAAAAGCATGGCTTAGTAGTTCTATCACTTAAATCTTATCACTTTAACAATGCTATTTACACCAAAATGAATATCAACTTTACGCTAAACAGGAAAATTAAAACAACACACACTTTGCTATTCTTGTTTTCCTTGATGTACTAGATAAGGGCATAGTGCTTTATGGAGTAAATAAGGGAAAAGCAATCAAACAAGGACAAGGCATGCTTTGTTCCTTGATTAAATCTTGTATCAGTGGCAATTTCTGTACAGAAATCAATAGCTCTTATCCACTGCAGCACTGGTGGTCAACTGTGGAAGATTAGGGGGCCACACTAGCCCTCCAGGAGAGCTCGGAGGGCTCCACCCCTACAAGATTTGCTCCTAAATGCTTCCAAAAGCCCTCTAGGGGGCATGGGGATGTACTTTTGTGTGTTCTTTAGCCCATAGAAGGCATTTTAGGACATCAAAATGTTTTTGAATCCTGGGTGGTACAGCAGGGTTCCAGACATGGTGGACTTGCCCTCCATATCTGTTAGATTTTTTTCCCATTTTTACCCCAGGGAGCCCTGGGGCAACAAAAACCGAAGGCTGCAAGCAGCCCACTGGTTGCGTTTGCCCTTCCTTGTAAAATAGCAATAATGCATTTATGAATCTGCCTTAGTTCATTGATTAACAGGGCAATCCAAATCTGGTGACACTTAAAATGCTTTGTTGCCTAATCAAATTCATACTGCCATTATTGTAGCTTTCCTAAATCTGGGCATCTCCTGTTTTCACCAAGATTGCATAGTAAACCCTGTCCATTTAACTGCTTAATAAACACACGATGTATCTAGTTTCCCTCTTTTAATTTTATTTATTTATTTAATTTATTATTCTCCCCACCTACTACCAATTATGAATTTTCTAGCTGTACATCCCCCCTCCACTTGCATATTTTTTTACAGCTGCACAATATAAAAGAAAAACAAACTAGGGGAAGAAAGGAAGATACAGGAGACAAGAGAGGTGCATTTATTACAATTCCTGAAGGTGTAGCCAGGCTAGTTCAAACAAATCTAAAAGGAATCTTGTACACTTTGAATAGATTTATTTTAGCATGAACTTGCACGGAATACAATCCACTAAAGAAATGAATTGTAATCTCTGAAATTTTATGGTAAAATCAATAGGTTAGTCTTACTGTTGCCACAAGATCCTGTTGATTTATCACGTGTGCATCCTACCCGTTTCCCTTCATGGAACAGAAGCAATGTACATAGCATACCCAAATAGCCTTTCATCCAGGCAATGACCCAAGTCTCAGCTTAATCATAATTTCTGCATTCTTATTATTCTTCAGCAGAGATTCATTTGTTAAGTAGAACTTGGAGTTGAACTGGGTGATATTAATCTACACCAGAGGGAGGAATCATTCAGCCTTCCAGATGTTGGACTACCAGCCTCAACGGCCCTAGCCAACATAGCCAAAGATCAGGAACACTGGGACTACATGATTCTTCTCTGCATTGCATCACATTTTTCAGTGTACAAATGAGCTCATCTTTCTCGGTACTTGTTCTTATTTATTTTCTTCGCTGTTTTGACTAGAGTGCCCAAGTGTGAATGCACAGTAAACATGATTCTAGCTTCAAACATGGGTTTAAAAATTCATTTAGGACAGAATATGGATCAAGTCTTCTGAATGGGAGTGGATAGTGCAAACATATTATGCTGTCATTTTATCATCTTCATTAGCTCCAGTCTATTTTCAAATCCAATTCAAACTACGGATTTTGTTCTTTAAATGCTTTCATGGCTTGATACCTTGGTAGCTGTAGGATTATCTCTTCCCAGTTTCCAGGCCAAATAGACAGTCCTCCAACTATGAAATTCCCTCTTGCATGCCCTCCAACATTTTCCAGATGAAAAGTTGGACATATACAGGCAAGCAATATCAGAGTGTAGTAAAGAAAGTATGGTAAAGTCATTAATGAGGAAGAACACCAAAAGCTGGGGGAGGCTGCAGTAGTTTGTTTTTGGTTGAACCTAATGGGAAAGGCAAGATTCCTACCCCTTCACTTAGTGCCTTCCCCCCCTACTGAGTTAATTCTCTGCAAACTATTTTTGCGCTTTGAACTTGGGTTACCATGACTGAGGTAGGCTGTAGACAAAGTGGGAAACTGAGAGGAGGAAAGAGAAACTGGGACATTTTAAAAGCAGGTGGATAAGAAGGATGACAGATAATTAACTAGGACAGTTAATGTCAAATTGGCACAGTTGTTAGGTACGTTCATGGGGGAGTTTACCTGGTGAATACCTTTCTGGTGAATGAGCAAAAAGTTTAGGGGAGATGAACACTCGGCAATTTTATTTAAACAGTATATTGCACTCAAATGCAATGAATGTATTTAAAAAATTTTTTTAAATACAAAGCATGCGATCTATAAAAGGTAATTCAAGCCTGTGGGCCATGCCCTAACAGACATAAACGTAAAATGAACAATCAGTACTGGGCCAGAAAACTGCAAATCCCATGGGAACATATACAGTACATGAAATATCAGTTCATTTGTGCCTCACAGAATGAGATTAAAGGGTATGCAACAAGTTAGAGAGTGCACAATGACTAGCAAATTAAAAAGGGATAATACAGTATGCCCATTACAAAATAGTAAATGTTGACCAAACGCGTTTCGACATATGTGTCTTCCTCAGTGGTCATGTACAACTAGTGAAACAATCTTGGAAAGGTACTCATAAGATGTATGGGGACATCCCGTCTCTATGGGTAAGTTGTAGCTCCTAATGGACCAAATATCCTGCCTAAAAGAATATACATGCAGGCAACTAGGACTGGGATGTCCCACACACAGTAGCAAGCTCTAATCAGATCAGCAGAACCTCTGCAGTTATCTGTCCTTTAAATAATATACACAAATAATTAAAAGCAGTGCTTGCTTTTTTCTTTTAGTCTTCTGTTCCACCACTGGCAGAAATTCAGGAGATGAATGTGTTGGAAGTGTAAGTGAACATCCAATTTGCTGTATTTATATGTAGTTATTTTGGCCTGCATTTCATAAGAATCAGCTTCTTCTGTGGATATTACTGGTACTGCACTAAAAAAAAATCTTGCTTCTTGGAAAAGCATCCTTAATGTCCTCTCTCTCCCTTGCTTTTTCTTCAGAAGTCTCCTTAGCAAATTAATTGACATGGGAATGGCGGGTGTGATGTGAAAGAATGTAAATGCTAATACCCTCAGTGTGAATTAGTCTGCCTTCATGGCATAGTTTGGAAAACATCCTTGGGGACACATGGATGAGCAAAGTTAACATGTAATGTAACAGGTCAAGATTTCTATTTGATTGATTTGAAAAGCACTTACCTTTTGTGGTCTTATAAACTGATTTATTATCCCTCTTTATGGCTGTTCCCAATACTTGGCAGTGCAAGGTTTTTTACAAGCCTTGTCCTTTTTTTTCCCCCTAGATCATGGAACTGAAAACCAGAGAGTGATTGCTTTAAATGGCTCTGGAAACTTGTGACCAGGGGAGGGAAGTTGCTATACTTTACTTAATGTATAGTAAAGTAACTGACTGACAAAAGCAAAAACATATAAATCTCCCTTTTATAAGCATATTAAAGTATACACCTTGTTACAAGTGAAATAATAGCAGAAGGTCACAATTTAATCTACACGGATTCTGTTTACATTGGGTTAGTATAACCTTTCCCTATCTAATGTCTTCCAGATGATTTGGAGTAGAGATTTGGAGTAGAGATCTTATGATCCCTGACCATTGGCTGTGCTGGCTGGTGCTGATGGGATTGGTAGTCCAAAATGTCTTTAGGGCATCAGGTTGGGGAAGGTTAGATTAGAACATAAGAAGAACCCCATTTCATAAGATCAAATGCTTGCCTTGTTCAATATTCTGTTTGTCAGAGTGGTCAATCACTGTGAGAAACCCACAAGCAGGGCAATAGCTTGCTTCTTAACAAGTGGTATTGAGAGACCTGCTTCCTGTGATACTAAGTGGAGGAAACATCCAGCCATCGTCTGTAGTGGCCACTGATAGTCTTCTCCTCTATGTTTGAATTGATAATGAACACATTATGTAAGATTATGTGTTTGCAGTTTATGTTGTCTGAGAATTAATTTAGGCACTTAATTTCAGTTCTCATGCTCCAGAATGTCTATAAGTTTGCCCCCATGAGTCAAAGAGCTGTTTCAGATAAATTTAGATTAGGAAACAACATAGAGAGAAATGAACTTTATCCCTCTCCTCCTTTGTTTAGTCCCTACTTCATTAGCCCCTAGTTTGGGCATCCTCATGGCTGCTTTTCTTATAGAAGTATAGAGAGATCTGCTCATGATTGCAGATAACCTTCCATTTTGTCTAGCTGTACCATTGTAAAAATATTTGGAAGTGACTGTAGTTAATGAAGTTAATGTAGTTAATGAAGACTTAGTGAATAAGAAATTACTGTAACAATTCATGCTGAGTTTGAAAACAATAAAGAAAGAATGCTTGCTTGATTTCCCCACTTAAATTCAACAAAGATCTAAGCAAGATAATACAGTTATTCATTGTTAGAATAACAGAATCATAGAGTTGGAAGAGACCACAAGAGCCATCCAGTCCAACCCCTGCCATGCAGGAACTCTCAGTCAAAGCATCCCCGACAGATGGCCATCCAGCCTCTATTTGAAGACCTCCAAGGAAGGAGACTCCACTACACTCCGAGGGAGTTTGTTCCACTGTTGAACAGCCCTTACTGTCAGGACGTTCTTCCCAATGTTGAGGTGGAATCTCTTTTCCTGGCGCTTGCATCCATTGCTCGGGTCCTATTCTCTGGAACAGCAGAAAACAAGCTTGCCATTGTTGAGCACCCTTTGTGTTAGGCTGGTCAACCAATTACAAATCCATGTAACAGTTACCTTGTCTAGCCCACATTTTACAAGCTTGTTTGCAAGAATGTCATGGGGAACCTTGTCAAAGGCCTTACTGAAATCAAGATATACTATATCCACAGCATTCCCTTCATCTACCAAGCTGGTAATTTTATTTAAAAAAGAGATCAGATTAGTCTGGCATGACTTGTTTCCCTGAAACCAATGTTGACTTTTTTGTGATTATAGAATTGCCTTCTAGATGTTGGCAGACTTTCTGTTTAATGATATGCTCTAGAATCTTTCCTGGTATTTATGTCATACTAACTGGACGATAATTGTTGGGATCCTTTTTTCCTCCCTTTTTGAAGATGGAAACAATGTTTGTCCTCCTTCAGTCTGCCAGGAGTTCTCAAAGATTATTGCCAGTGGCTCCGGTATTACATTTGTCTGTTCTTTTAAAACTCTTTCTTTTAATACAATTCTTTTAATGCAATTCTTTAATACAATTCTATTAATAATGTTATTGCTATTGCAGTTTATAGTGGAATATGCATGACTTCCTACCATTAATTATCATGGTGAATCAATTAATTTCACAAGGTTGGAGTTTTAGATACTTGTTTTTGGGTTGAATGTTACATTCATACAGTTTATCAAAACATCTCACAAGGTTTCTAGTAGAATTCCAAGATTTAACTGTCTTCTGGAAAAGAAATATCCAAAGGGATTTTGTAGCACTTTTGAGACTAACTGGAAAAAAAAATAAGTTGGTAGCATGCGGTTTTGTAGAGTTGAGACTCTTTCCTCAGATGCATGCAGTGGAGGGTCCAGTGACAGAACAATGTAAGCTGACTGTGTATGAGCACAGGAATAGGAATGCAAAACTGTGGGTATGGTGATGAGGTGACAAGCTCAGTTTTAACAATGGTTAATAGGGAACAAATGCAGGGGCAAGGATGTTGCTTGAGTCCAAGGTGAATAGATAACTATATGAATGGTGGTTGGCATATTACAATGTAGCTTAATGCTGACTGAGAACCAGAAAGGAGATGTGATAAATAGGACAAGAGACCCCATGAGGCCAGAGTGTTAACTAGTGATAACCAATGTTATAAAGTGTGTAGTGTGCCACAGTCAAGGCCCTTGAGAAGGAATTAATATTGTCCAGAATAGTTTGCAGTTCATTGATGATACCTCTGAGTGGTCTCAGATGGGAGCTATGTGTGCCCACATGTGGGGTTCTGTCTGGAGAATAGGTTATGTAGCAAGGACTGGCAAAAGGTTATTTACCTTATAGGAGACCCACTGATGCTTAGTCTACAATCTAAACTTTGTATGCGTTAGCTTGCTGGAATTTTCACAGCACATGGACTTTGCAATTGTGCCTTGGGAACAGCAACTTTGACAAACTATTGTTGTTGTGTGCCTTCAAGTCATTTCTAACTTGTGACAAACCTAAAGCAAACTTATCATGGGTTTTTCATGGTACAATTTGTTCAGGGGAGGTTTGCCATTGCCTTCCCCTGAAGCTGAGAGCATGTAACTTGCTCAAGGTCACCCAGTGAGTTTCATGCCTGTGTGGGGAATTGAACCCTGGTCCAGAGTCATAGTCCAACCCTCAAACCACTACACCATTCTGGTTCACATTAGAGTTTAAATAGTGATTTTATTGTTCATCTGTTATGGTAGATTTTTAAAAATTATTTTGATCTAGAGGAATTCAGTTTTAAAATACTGTTGATTTTTCCTTTTTAAATTTTAAATTTATTTATATATTTTTATACTTTGTTATTATTGTAATTGTGTGTCTCATGTTTCTATTTCAGTCCACCATATGCGAAAGACTTTTAATAAGCAAATAAATTTTGTACAGAGGAAGAGGATACAATTTTGAATTAAAATATTGATATGCATATAATCTTTATTTTAGATCAACAGCAGGCAGTTTATTCTATTCTTTTATTTCCTTTTAGAACAATGAAATTTAGTCTGGGTCTAGCTTATTTATAGATTCAACTTCTTCCATATAATCTGCCCCATACACTCAGATCTTCTGGGGCACATTTACTTCAGTCAGCCAGTCTACAGAATTTGGCTGGCAACTGTTAAATAGAGGACCTTTTCCTCAGCTATCCTCAAATTGTGGAATGACCTGCCAGAAGAAATTTGACAGCTAGATACATTCTCTGCATTAAGAACGGCATTAAACTGTTTCAGCAGGTCTAGCCAGATGGTTTTTAAATTATGAGTAGATTGTTTTTAATATGTATGCTTCTTAAACTGATGTTATGCTCTTTTAAACAGTTGTTATGTACCTATTTATTACTGTATTATAATCAGTTGTTTCCTGCCTTGACCCATACAGATTGGTGGGTAATAATAATAATAATAATAATAATAATAATAATAATAATACTGTTCCAACTGAGGCACTGTTGAATGACAATGTACAGGTTCAAATATGAATGACAAAGCCCAGGTTCAAATATGTTTTCCATTATTATGAACTCACTTTGCCCTTAGGGAATCAGTGTCTCTTCAGCCACCATCCTAGCAAGCTCAATATGTTGATAAATGGCACAGATTAGTGGAATAAGATCTGGAAAGTATTTTGAACATCTGTAAGTAGAATCTGCAAGACACATATGTAGGGCTGAGTGCTCAGTTTTCCAGGCTAACCAATCAAATCTTTTCTCAGGATGTTGCATTCTGCCCCTTGTCCTGGATTTAAAGATTTTGCATGCTTTTGCAAAATAGGAATTCCTCTAGGTCTTTTGATACCATCATCTTGCTTGTGGACCATACCATTTAGAATACATTAGGCTCATGCATGAAGAACAGTTTACAATGAGTATATAGAATATAATGATATGATGTTAATATTGAACACAATGAAGCTAGATGGGACCTTTCATGATAACATTGTTTTTTTAAATAATTGCTACATTTCTTTATATAGCTTTCCAAGAATTCAATGAAATATTAAAGCTATGCATCTAGATCATGCAGTATCAACATGTCCTACTATAGCTGTAGAAGTAGCCAAGTATACTCCTTTTCATTAATGGCACTCTTCTGATTGCTGTTATATTGCTGTTCATAGTATTTGAATTAATTTTTCTCTAGGGACAGCTGGAGAATGTAAGAGCAATTGTTGGTTTGTTTGAATGAAAAATTGTCTTATTTCAACACAGGGAAGATAGATGTGATTGCATGTGAAATTGCAAGGCATCATTAGGTTTGAATTTCTTCAAGGTTTCAACCAGAAGCTTAATAGCTGAAAGTCTTAGTTATCAGGAGATGTCTAGTCATATCAAAAGGATTACCCAGTTTTCTAAAAAATTATTTATATATCTTTTTATCACTTGGAAATATCAGTCTTGGGAGCATGTCCTAGACTGGCCATGAATTTCAAGTAAATATTAATCAGTAATATATATATATATATATATATATATATATATATATATACACTAAGTTTTGAGCCATCAAAAGGCATCAAACACCTTTTTTCATTGCTTATTGCAATTTGTGTGAAAAAAGCCTCTGTGTAAAAATAGCATCTTTACCATACTCATTGACATTTTGCAGATGATAATTGAGACACATGTGGTCAAGGAAAATAAGAGTGTAGTCAAGGTGGCAAAAGTTATTAATTCGAAAGAAGACACAAGCTAAGACAGGTTCCATTTCTCTAAAGACCAAATCATGTTATAAAAGGATTACCAGGACCAGGTGATTACACAGAAATCTTTTGTGCCTTTACTGTAAAAACTTATTTAAGAGAATACAGCAATGCCAGATCATGCTCACCGTATATATTCGATTATAAGTTGATCTGATGTATAAAGTGATGGCAGATTTGTGGGCCACAATTAGAGATTTTGATATGACTCATTGATAAGCTGAGGGTAAAACCTAAGGGCATGTAATAAAGGGCGAAGCAAAGAAAAATGATGCCAAAAAAGTTACAAAATTCCAGCAGGTACAACAGTTTGTAAAGGCTGGATAAATAAGAAAGTAGAAGGAGGTTATTGCTTCCAGGACAGATTGTGTTTTTGCCTTTCACCAGAAAACTGTTCCTTTATTTATA
Organism: Sceloporus undulatus; assembly: GCF_019175285.1. Taxonomy (NCBI): domain Eukaryota; kingdom Metazoa; phylum Chordata; class Lepidosauria; order Squamata; family Phrynosomatidae; genus Sceloporus; species Sceloporus undulatus. Next base: position 108,656,337 of record NC_056522.1, on the reverse strand, counting down.
AAAGCACAGTATTTACAGTGATGCATAGATAAGATGACTCAGGTTTTTTGGGTCAATATTTTGACTAAAATTTCTAGACTTATATATGAATATATACAGTATATCTTTGGGATAGAATTTAACATAGGATGCTGCCCCCCCACCCCCTTCACCACAAACTGCGGCTTTCCTGTCATGGCATTTGAATGCACTGTAAGATTTTAAAAAATCACATGAGAGAGCAGAAACTGAAGGAACAGTGGAGGACATCAGATTCTTGCAAAATGTACTCTACAACTAGCCAAATCAGTCCTAACTCTAAAGAATTCTGAGTCAGTAAAAACAGATGCTAACATCACAGGGAAAGGATCTGTCTATCATCTATCTATCTATCTGATCATCTATCTATCTATTCAAAGGTGAATGTTATTTTGTGAGGCTTGCAATCTCCCCATTCATTCCCCTCCTCTTGGCTTGTCTGCCCCCCGTCATGTGATTTGAGGAAAGACGTGGCCTCACAGGATATTGTAATGGGAGATGTGGATTTAGTTCCGATTGCTATAGCAACAGAAATCTATTGGTACAGAAAGCAGCCTTTTTCTTTTCTAGCTTTTCACCAAACTTTAAACTTCAATAGAGAAAGGCAAGATTGCAGTCTTCTGTTGAAGGAAGATATCCAAAGGAGGTGACAGCAGAGAGCTTTTTTGGGGGGGGGGGGGTGACCTACATTATATGATATAAATTTGAGCCCATATATAAAGAGTACGGTGGCATATAGCACCTTCTGAAAATAAAATGCTTGTTTCAACTGGAGATGGCAATCCACAAACCATTTTGTACAGCAGCAATCTTATCAAGAAAACCTATGGGTTTCCCAAGTGCGGGGCTCCTGACATATGAGAGGAGAAAGATAACACCAAAACATATAAAAGGGATAGAAGGAGCTGTATCAGAAACACCTACATACACAACAAACAAGTGGACAAATAGCTTTGCTTTCAGCAACATAAATCTATCTGACAGTATTGGGTTGGGGAAAGGGAAAGTATTGAAAATGGACAGATGAGCAGATTTAAACAGATGCTGAGTCAATCTTTGGATGTCTTTTGGCAACTTGAAATGGCTTCTGTAGAAGTGCATACATTATTTCACTTTAGATGGGAGATTTTCCATTGTGTTGAATGAAGCTTAATCTATGAAGCTTCCTTTCACTGAATGTGCCCTTTATTTTATCCAGCCCAGTGTGTAGTCTGCATTTCTGCAAAGTCTCTTCCATTTCTGTTACCAAACTTGTCTCTTTCTCTCTGCCTCTTCCTCCCTCTAAATATATATGTAACTTTGGGGGCTTCTTCATCCAAAATATGTGGTTTAATCTTAAATAGACAATATAGTCCCTTTGAAAACAATGACAGCTGATGGTTTCTGTTTCAGTGGGCCAATTAATCTACTCTGAGTTTTGCTCCAGACTTTAAAGGACATGTCTTCGCTGAATAATAATAAGGTTCAACACCTTATATACTTCATTTAAATTTCTGATTAAAGACTGACATAGATTCTCTGACATGGAAGTCACCAGCTTTAAAAATATGTTAAGGACAATGTCAGAGACAGAGGGAGCAGAATCAAGACAGTTTCAATCTTGGAAGCACTGGTTTCACCTCTGTACTTCTACCTTCTTGCTGGGTCATCCTGATGGAAGAGGTATACTTTTTATTTAGTTAATTTATAAATATTTTTAAATTGACCTTTATCCTTGGGGACACCAAGAGGAAGATCAAAACTGTCATCTTACGGATCTCAGTTGTGGAAGCTGGATGTGACCTGATGCTATTGGCAGCAATGATCAGATATGTGCTGTCACCAGGGGGGCAGGTTAACACTGCCACACAGCTATCCAGTAAAATGAAAGTCTGTCTCTGTTTATATAAGACTATACACCATTGTATCACTAAACAGAGCCAGATGCTCTCCTCAAGTCTTGTTTTGGATAATTGGGTCATTTGTTTTTCCTCCAACATGAAATCATTTCACCACCTTCTCCAAAAATCTTTTTATAAAGTTACCCTTCATCAGTGCAAAAAACAGCTGGGTTGAATTTGTGTGTGTGTGTGTGTGGGTCTCTCTCTGTGTGGACCAGATTGTTCCAACTCACATTTCTGGCTGTTGATTTATATTTATATGCTCCTACATTTTGTTTGCAAAAGATTCTTAGATATATTTTTTTTAAAAAATAGGGCTTTACTTAACCAAGCCCCCAGAGTGCACAAGTGAGGTCAGGTTTCAAATGTCCATAATCCAAATTCTGGAATTTTCTTAAATTTTGTTTTTGTGCAAATGTTCATTCTAGAACCACCATCTTGATTCTAACACTCCAGAGATTAGTGTTTTGTGGGGGTTTGGGGCATGTGGCCATGTTCTGGCTGCAGGGGTTTACCGCATACCATGCAGCTGTGGACAGGCCTACATAGGGACCACCAAACACAGTGTTCAAACATGAATCAAGGAACACAAGACACACTGCAAACTGGGTCAGCCAGAATAATCAGCAGTAGCAGAACACATCATAAACCAGAAGATGCTAATTGAAAACACAAAAATTTTGGACCATGCCAACCACTATCAGGTCATAATGCACAGGGAATCCATTGAAATCCATAAACATCTGTACAGCTTCAACAGGAAAGAAGAACCCTTTAAAGTAAACAAAGTTTGGCCACCAGTCTTGAAAAACAACAAAATCAAGACCCAGCCCATGCAAATGAAAACCACCGAAGGTCAGGAGGATTTCCCAGCAGACAATAGATCATTAATTAAGTAGACACCCTGAGGCCTTGCCATTCAATAACAGATCAACACAGAGATTAACATGTAAATTACTTCCTCTCATCCAAGGGTCACACAGTGGTGGCGCAGTGGTTAAATGCCTGTACTGCAGCCATTCACTCGAAACCACAAGGTTACGAGTTCAAGACCAGCAAAAGGGCCCAAGCTCGACTCAGGCTTGCATCCTTCCGAGGTCACTAAAATGAGTACCCAGACTGTTGGGGGCAAATTAGCTTACTTGCTAATTAGCTTACTTGCTGTTCACCGCTATGATCTTTGGAATAGCGGTATATAAATAAAACAAATTATTATTATTATTATTATATACCTCACTCACTGCCATGCCAGCATTCTCTGAAGATGTCAGCCCCAGGTGCTGGCAAAACATCAGTAATAAACCCTTCCAGAACATGGCTGCATAGCTAGAAAACCCCACAAAACACTATGGATTCTGGCCATGAAAGCCTTCGACTCCAGAGATTGCCACTTATTTGGGAAATGTCACATATTGTGTTCATGGTAGATCTTTAAATGGCCAGCCTCCAATTAATCTTTGAGTCTTTACAGTTCATTGATCCACTCTTGTTTAAAATAACAAGTTAAACAGATGCACACCTTTATAATAAGTTTCCCTAGATGACTAATGCAGTGCCTACCCTTTGCTTGTATAACCCCCTATGAGTATGTATGTCCAGGGTATCCTTAGCACTTTTCTCAGCATGCATCTCTAAAGGGGTGATATTCTTCTTATCTGCTTTCTTCACATCCATACATGGTGATGGCTTGGTGTTATATCAGCATAAGTCACCAAAAGGATTTGGGCCATATATTGTAATTGGAGGAGGGCTTTATGATTATGTAGTTATGTAAAAGACCATGTAAATGAACAATGTTGTACAAATTGATAGCTACAATAATTTTTCCAACTCTGATGCTTTAAATTATCCAGGACCACCCTTTTATATATATTGCTCTGAACAGCCAAAACATTATTGCTATCCACTCCATACATCACAACTAGACTAATCTGCTTTACCCAGTGTCTGATGCCTTCATTCATTTCTGCCTTTCACCTATGCTTTGCTCCTTTGCCTTTTCCTGATTTGCATTGCAAGCAATTTGCTGAATACCTGACCCTCAGTGTGTACCTTGATTAAGAAACATGTACAGGCCTGACCCTTTCATGATTGCTCTGATTCATCTTCTGCCTTCATAACCTTGTGCTCTTCTGGTCACAGCAATGACTTACTATCCCTTTGGAGGAAAGCTGACTAGATCTTCTGCTCTATTCAGTTCTTGGAGACCATTCAGTGCAATGCTTTAATTTCACCAACTACATCACATTCACAAACTGGGGAAAAAACTCTCAAATTTGATGTGTTCAGCAAGCATACACTACAGCTGGGTATGACGTAGGGGTGGTGGTGGCAGCAGCAGGGGAAGGAACATTTTTTTTTTTGCTTTGCAGAGAAATGTGAATAAGTGCCTTGATTTTGCCAGCTGGACTTCCTTTTCAGTCATAGAATAGTGTTGGCTGTAACACATGCAGAACCCCTGGATGGCTTTGTGCTTGATCATATGGAAAGCAAGCAGCAGGAAACTAAGATGTCTGAAGCAAAATAACATTATGGATATGAAACAGGAAAGACTGTATTCTATGCCCTCGGGGTATGCTGTGCTGTGATCTTGTTAAATTCTCATTTAGCTTTACAGAGAAAGCAATATAGAATTGTGCTCCAAGTCTAATACAGCAATCTTTCCCACACTGAAGCCTGATTGGCTGTGATAGGGTCACTAAGGACTCCCCTGCCAATGGAGCCCAAAGGTATAATGGGGTAAGGAACAGCACTGTACCTCATTACTTTGATGACATTGTCACCAAGTGTTAGGAAGATGACGTGCTCTCTCGATCCCTGTCCTTCTTGGCTGACCGTGCAGGGTGGTGATGCTGTAACATCATTATTGCAACGGATAATTAATGCATCCTTCAGGAAGGGTAAATTTCCATCCAAATTGTAATTGGCAACAGTTAAACCATTGCTCAAGAAACCCTCCCTGGACCCCCTGGTTAGAAGCAACTATAGACCGGTCTCACTATTGCCATTTTTAGGTAAGGTGACCGAGAGAGCGGTTGCCTTCCAACTCCAAGCAGTCTTGGATGAAACCGATTATCTGGACCCATTTCAAACCAGCTTCAGAGCGGGATATGGAGTTGAGACTGCCATGGTCGCCCTGGCCGATAATCTCTGTCTGGCCATCGACAGGGGAAGTGTGACCCTGTTGGTGCTCTTGGACATCTCAGCGGCTTTCGATACCATCGACCACGGTATCCTTCTGGAATGCCTGAGGGAATTGGGTATCGGAGGCACTGCGCTCCAGTGGTTCCGATCCTATCTCTCGGGCAGATTCCAGATGGTGCAGTTGGGGGACAGTTGCTCCTCTAAGAGGGAACTGACATCTGGTGTCCTTCAGGGAGCTATTTTGTCCCCCACTTTATTTAACATTTACATGAAACCGCTGGGAGAGATCATCTGGAGACATGGGGCGCGGTGTTATCAGTACGCTGATGACACCCAAATATGTTTCTCTGTGTCTCCGACTGATGTAGTGACCAAGGATGGTATCTCTCCTCTAAATGCCTGCCTGGAGTCGGTAATGGGCTGGATGAGGGGAAACAAACTCAGATTGAATCCAGAAAAAATGGAAGTACTTGTTATAGGTTCCCCGGGTCCGGGGAAGGAAATTTATCAACCTGTCCTGGATGGGGTCACACTTCCCCTAAAGGACGAAGTTCACAGTTTAGGAGTACTTCTGGACTCGTCCCTGCAGTTGACATCTCAAGTAGATGCCACGGTCAGAAGTGCTTGCTATCAACTTCGGTTGATACGCTAACTGCGACCCTACCTATGCCAAAGGGACCTTGAAACAGTGGTACATGCACTGGTAACCTCTCGCTTAGATTTCTGTAATGCGCTCTACATGGGGCTACCCTTGTATCAAGCCCAGAAGCTTCATTGATACAAAATACAGTGGTGCCTCGGGTTACGAAATTAATTCGTTCCGCGGCCGCTTTCGTAACCCGAAAAGCCTTCGTAAGCCGAATTGCCATAGGCGCTAATGGGGAAAAGCCGCGTTTCGTGCGAAAAAGCCGAAAAAAGCACCAAAAATTTTCTTCGTATCCCGAAAAAACATTCGTAACCCGGAACAATGATTTCCTATGGGATTTTTTCGTATCCCGAAAATTTCGTAACCTGGGTATTTCGTATCCCGAGGTACCACTGTATGGCAGCCAGATTGGTCACTGGTGCATCCAGGTTTGACCATATAAGACCTATCTTGAAAGATATTCGCTGGCTGCCAATTCGCTTCTGAGCACAGTACAAGGTGTTGGTTATTACCTATAAAGCCCTACATGGCTTGGACCTGAGTTACTTGAGGGACCACATCTCCCAATATGATCCGCCCCACACACTCAGAACATCTGGGAAGAATCTGTTGGTAGTACCATCCTCCAAATATGTTTCCACATCCCGGATGGTCTTTTCAATAGCAGCCCCGCGGATTTGGAACAGTCTTCCCGAGGAGTTCCGTCTCACGACCCCCTGGATACATTCAAAAAGAGACTCAAAACCGTTCTCTTTCGTCAAGCTTTCCCCCCGAAGAATAAAGTTACTCATGCTGGCTGTTATTGATCCTCTGCCTTACCCTGGATATGCATGTGATATGTTATGAGCAAGTATTAATAGAGATTGTATTTTTGTACTGTTTTATATTTTATAACAATTTTGTAATGGTTTTTTAGTCTGTAACCCCGCTTCGATCCAATGGGAGAGGCGGAGAAACATAAATAAAATGTATTATTATTATTATTATTATTATTATTATTATTATTATTATTATTATTCACAAAGCATGGCTAGTTCAAAGGGCAAAATGCAGCCTTGGGAAACTTGTAAATTTGTGTATGGTGTTGGACTTGAAGGCTATGCCTCCTGTTGGGTGTGAGTGGAATGCTGAAACTTGAATAAATGTAAAGATATTTGAGAATAAAAGAAAAAGAGATGTTTTTATAGGAAATCCATATGGTGATAGGAAGACAAGCTTCAGATGCTACGAGTGATGTATTCAAGTCTTTTACTCCAACTTTCAAGTCAAGTCTCAAGTCTGGGAGCCAACTTTAACAGGAAGAAAGTGTGGTGATGGTGGTGGTGTGTGTCTATCGAGAATTACAAGAACTAGAAAGTCAAGAAGATGTGCACAAAGTTAAGTTAAAAAAATTCTCGGAGAGGAACAGTAAATGTGTTAGGCAATGGGCTTGAGACAGAAGGATCCTTCTAAAGCTTTTCAAAAGCTTTAGAAGGCTCCTCTGATGTGCAATGGGGTCAAGCTGCTGAGTAGACTTCAATAGACCCCAAGCCCATTGCCTAATGAGTTTTCTGTTTCTGAGCGAAGTTAGGCCAGCAAGACAGTTGCTAAAAATATACAAGTCTCAAGTCAAGTTGAGTCAGTGCATCATTTACTGCTGAGTTGAATCACTGAAGTGACTTGAGTCCAAATTGAGTCCAAGTAAATCAATTCAAGTCTGCATCATTGGATGCTACCATTTAGTGACAAGGCCTAGAAGAAAAAGAAGATGGGAGGGAGGCAATGGAATCCCATAATGGGGTGTCACCTGGTATGGGGGGGGGGGCAAAGTTTTGAGGTGGAGACAAAGGGCATGCACCCTTTATTCACAAGTAAAGCTGAACAGGGCAGGGACAGGAGCTGAGCTGGGCCCTCTCCCTCCCACATGGCTTTACTCAAAAGGAAAGCTGGACAAAGCAGGGACGGGGGCTGTGCCTGGCCCTCTTCCTCCCTTTCCTGTGTTGCTTTACTCAGAAGTATGGCTGTGCAGGGCAGGGATGGGGACTGAGCTGGGCCCTTTCCATGTGGGGCAAGGACAAGGGGTTCTGGGCCCTCTCCTTCCCTGACATATGCTGTGTGCACATCAGGGAAGTTGCCCTAAAATCTCTTAAACAGAGACTGTGGGACATAGCTTTCTGTGATTTCCACTATCACTCCTATGTAAGTTGCTCTCCTAGTGCATTGATTGTCCACTACACTAAGCCTTTTCAATTAGGTGATTATATAAAGAACTTAACAGTGCTTAGGTATAACAGATTTTTCTCTCAGGCTAGATTTAATGTTTTTTTTCTGTTGAACTACTTAGAGGCAGATACACTGGTGTCCCTTATCTTGAGAGACGGTGTCCTTGTAATACTATGGAAGTTGAGTCGATGATGTATATTCTTTTGTCCTGTAGCTACTGCATTGGAATTTAATCACTCCACTACTGAGAAAATCTCTTGGATGTTCAGACTAACTCCATATAAGGTTTCTGTTGGCGGATAAGTCAACAAAAGTAACATAAGTAATTTCTTACAGAAGCGGAGAGGCTTAGAGCTCTCTTTGTTTTAGATAAAAGTTGATAGTAACTGTTTTACTGTTTTACTGTATATTTTTATCCTTATTTGATGTCTGTCCCTTTTTATTTTATGCTTGATTTTTTTATTGGAACTGTGGATCGTAAAAAGCATTTGATTGACGAGGAATGCTTGCAAGGCTCCACATCTTCAGAGGCAAATAGGTTGGCTAAGGAGTACTGGTGACAAGAGTTATTATTACTTGCACAACTATCATCAGTAAGACAATGGCCATTTGCTGGCAAGCACTCCACTGGCTAGAAAAGCTAGTGAATGAAGAGGAATCATGACAAGGTTGCAAAGAAGCTTGGGGAATCCCCCCCCCCCCCAAAAGAAAGAAAGGTGCGGGACAGACTGCTTGAAATGGGCAGCCTGCCGGCAGCCTAATTTCCTCCAGAGGGCAACTGCAGCCACCAAACCGTGCGGCTTCCCTCCGGAGGAAAAAGAACCTGGAAAAACTGGGTTCTTTTTGCACTGCAGGGCGATGTAACAAATGCACCACTGGCACACTTGTTACGTAAGTGACGCGTGGTGCTGTGCGCATGCCGTGCAGCGCTTATGTAACAACGGCGGTGCCTGTGTACATGGGACACTGCCATTGTTACAGCGCCATGCTAGAGTTAGGGACCGTGTGGTTGTCACGCGGTCCCTAACCCTAAAATCGGCACCAACACGGTGCTTTTGCACAGTCTGTACCACGCCAAAGAAAAGAAAAGAGATTTCTTTAAAAAAAGAAAGTGTGTATAAAAGGTCACACTGCAGAAGATCTTGTTCCAGAGGTAATTTGTAGGAATTGTACTTCCCCCATGAAGTGTTTTCCTGGATGAAGCCTGTCTATATTCCACTTTTCCTTTACTACTTACAATCTAATGCTGTGTTTCGAGACTTTGGTCTTACAGATATTTTGGACTTCAGGTTCCAGAATTCCTGGTTGTTGGCCAAACTGGCTTGAGCTTCTGGGAGTTGAAATCTAAAACACCTGGACGACTAAAATTTGGGAAACACTTGGTGGGATAATGTTGTTCCAGTTATTTATATATGGGGACAGAAACTGTCATATTGGGGAATTTGGTGGGGAAATTGGAGCATGTGACAAAAAATAGAGAATGTTCAGAAAACATTCAGTAGAAAAGGTTATGTTTGGTCCCCTGCCCCCATTTGCGGGGCATTTTTTGCAGCCTGTGTGCCACCTCAGAGGTCTACAAGGGCAGAAAATTGCCTACTGGACCCACCATAATTGCCCACCCATGCTTTATTGCATCTCAGTTTAAATTAGAGTAATTATTTCTCAATTTTGTATCTATTCATAAAATAAGTACTTATATACTCATGTATAAATCTAGAAATTTTAATCAGAAAATGTCCCAAAAAAACTGGGTCTACTTATCCACGGATCAATGTAAGTAGTGTAGTTTAACTCATATATATACAGTGTGTGTGTGTGTGTGTGTGTGTGTGTGTGTATATAGAGAGAGAGACATCCCATTTCTCTGAATAGAATGCTAAAAGCTGAGAGCTTAGTCCATCCTGGGAGCACCCAAAAGAAACATGGGTCTCCTCTTCTCTCTCATCCATCTAGCCTTTAGGATGCGGACAAACAGTTATGCCTGCCAGAATTTTTTCCTTGGCATCATCCTTTAGATCATTTGTTATATGCCACTAAGTTTTACTCTTGGCTTATCCATGGGTCATATCAAAAGTCATCATTTTGGCCCCAAGACTTGCCCTTGACTTATACATGAGGTCTACTTATAGTCGAGTACATACAGTATATGCAATTTTTATGCAAGCAGTAACCTTTTATCCTTTTAGGGGCTACATTTCCTTCTGTAAATGGTCACCTTATGGAGATTCCCACCTGGTTACCATATGCCCTTATCAAAAGGATGTATAGACATAATGATCTTAACATGCAAGCCTTGCATCTGCCAGACTAAATCTGTGATGTAATTCTTTCTAAACAGCCAGTATGTAGGGACCAATACAGGTAATCATATTATCTGTTTCTCCATGTCCAATGTTATACAAGTTACTACAATCTGACTCCTTCTTTTTCATCTAATGAAACATAGATATGTAGAAATTCACAATCAAGCATTAAGACACATTCCAGCTTACTGCCTCTTTCTCCTATATAGTCTGTCAACCATATGATTCAAACTTCTGGCCCAGGCTGTGTGGTTGGCAAGACTGCTGAATAACCTAAGGCAAAATGGAGGAGGAAAAAATGAATAGAAGTAAAATGTATTCTGGAAAACAGAATATAAATTCAGCTCTATTAAAAAGAAATATAAAATTGCATTCTAACCAACCTGGCTAACATAATAAAAGCCAGAGATTAGGATGACAACTTTAGAATAGCATAAAATCTGTTGATTTATCATGACTATTCCTTAAAAAGCAAACCCTACCCTGCTTCTTAGTTGACAAAGTTGTGTCCATTTACTGAAGCTGAAAAGAGAGAGCACTTTAGAAATGCCATTAGAACTTTCGACTAATGTTTCTAACATGATAGTTATACTAACGTTCAAATTTAGTTAATTGGGGAAAAACAGAAAATAAGTGAGAATTGTGTTAACAGCTATTGGAAAGTAAAGATGAGCTTAGTCTGGCATATATAACTTTTTTGACCCACCCTTATTTTACAATTCTCTGTTCATCCAATAAATAAATAAAAAAAGATTGTATGTAAATTTACAGCACTATATAAATAAAGCTTAATAATAATAATAATAATAATAATAATAATAATAATAATAATAATAATAACAATATTCATGTTTCTGCCACTTATGCATAAAATATTAGCAACTTCCACACATTTTCTGCCTTTTTAACATTAATGTTTTGGCATTTCTTCTCCTAGTAAGCTTGAATGAATTCATTGGCCTTTTTGTGAAAATGCCATTCTGTTTTCTTCTTGATAGAACCTGCTGACTGGGCTCAACTGACTTGTCTTTCAGCTGCCATTTTATCATGTTCAGACAGAGTTAATTGCAATTACAGGGAAAACCCAAATGATTTAATGCTGCACAGAACCCAAAAGACCTCTGCCACATTAAAATCCAGAAATTCTGACACAAGATTCTGCAGTCACCAATTTGATAGACTCTGTATATTTGTTCTAATGAGTTCTATTATGTTTGATGGACTGTGTATATTTAGAGGCAACATTCTGACAGAAGTGATGAAACAACTGGAACATTTAAGGAACTTGTAACTTCAATACAATGTATGTATGTTGTAATAAACCCTTAGCAGTCAAATACGTCCTTTATTCTTCAAATATACACACCAGTGTTTGAAATAGTTTTATTTTTTGTATTGTTTAAGTTCCTGTCTAAAATGAAAATGCAACAGAGACAGACCCAGATCACACCCTCTAGTTGCAAACGGAGAAGAAAATTTTATTGTTTTCTCCTATTGCAGTCATATCATGGCCATAGGCTGTGGACTGAACTTCTTGTCTGCATAGGCTCTCTATAAAAACCTCAGACAAGCAAGATGCAGATTTGTGACTCTAATCACCTTTCTTCCCTTGCATGTTTTAAAAAACAAACAAAACAAAACAAAACAAAACAAAAAAACATCTTTGCCTGATGGAAATATCGATGGCCTTGAAAAACTAGTGTAATGAATTTTGCGCCTTTCGATTGGCCCCTAAAAAAGGAATCACCACAATACGTACTTTTCATTTTGGTCTTTGCTTTATCATCAACGTGGATGCTGCTGTAGGGTAAATGCAGTTACTAACTAAAATATGATATGCTGGTAACTACTCTTTGGGGTTATTCCTCTCATGGGAGCTGCTAAAACAGGGGTGGGAAAAGAACACCCTATTGGTCACATGTATTTTGTGGTCCTCTAAGCTTCCCAAGAGACCCCTCCTAGCTACTTCCAAGTTATAGAATTTTTTTTGCTTAAAAATCAGCAGAACATTTTAAAAAACCACTTAAAATGCCATAAAAATGTGGTTGCTTGAGTCCCTTTTCCCTCTTCATTATCCCCCAAATCCAGAAAAAACTCATCAGACTTAATATTAATGTGTTGGGAGAACACCTCACTTTGCAGCGTGCTATACCAATGGCAATTTCTTTTTAGACTAGACTGCATGTATTATCATTTTGTGTTACATTATTTTATCACCACTAAATATTGGACTCTACTCTATCAAAAACATTTATTTTCTTTGATAAATTACCTCCATCTCCCCAGATCTGAATGGGTTTTACTGGGGAAAAAAATCTGTAAAATTAAGATTTTTAAAGGTAAGCATTTTTCTTGCTAGTTTCCAGCCAGCCACAGAAAGAATGGATAAAGTGTTAGTCACATAGGCACATAATGAATAAGTGTTCACTTGTACAACTGATATTCATGTTGAATTTGTCCATCCAGTTACTACAGCTGTCCATCAAACTTCTTTTATCAGTATTACACTGACTTTAAACAAATAAATAGAACGAAGAAAATCATGCGTTTCAAAAGAGAATGCCTGCAGTGTGAAATGAATTACTAAGTATTTGAGGATCCATTTCAAGTTTGTGACCTATTCTAAGCATGTGTTTTTCTTGCTCTGCATTGCTAAATGAATACACAGCTGCATTTTTTAAAAAACCACAAGCTTCAATAAAGTTCAGATGTTTAAAACCCATCAGCTCAAATTCCACCAATATATACAGAAACATTATCTCCTTATATACATATTTTTTAAAATGGCTGGTACTGTCTCCTCCAATGCCTGTTTTTTTTTTTAAAACCAACAATTTGGTCAGGTCTTGTTTCATTGTAGGCCAAATTAGATTGCATTTCTGTCTAAAACTCAAATGAATCTAGGGCCTAAGACAGACAAGCCAAAAGGGGTGTGGTGGCGGCGATACTAGGGTTCCAGACCACACAGCAACCACACAGTACAGAACCCTAGTATGTAATGGTGGTGGCCCGTCCACATGGCCACTGCCATTTTCATGTAATGGACGCAGTGTCTGCACATCGTGGTGTGTCCATTACATCACGAGTGCTCCATTGGTGACATAACCTGGGCACTGGTAAAAGACCCTGGAAAACTGGGTTCTTTTTACTCTGGAGGGATGTCGCGCAGTCTAGCAGCTGTGGCGTCCCCCCAGAGTAAAAAAGGGATCCTATAGACCGCTGTTTTCAGGTGGTCTGTACTGCGCCTAGTTAAAGTAAATGTTTTTATCTCATAAGTACTTAAGAGGAGACTGAACAAGGGGAAGGGCTGAAAGAGTATAGAAGGTAGATGTTCCAGCACCATGGTGGGCCCTCAAAGCCGATCCATCATTCTCATATTTTTACAAAAGCATGTGGGCATTCATCCTTCATGGTTCAAGATGTGTAAGGGGGAGGGGGGAGAGAAGTGAGCCATTCTCCTGGGCCCACCTCCTCTGTTCCTAGTACCCAGTTCTCAAACCTTCCTTCTATTAGGGGAGGGAAATCTGGATGAGCAGCTGTGGAGGATCTGGGGTTCCCCAACAATTTTCTGTCTTTCTTAATTATCTTTACAGGTTTCATCCACCCATTTTTCTGAAACTGGAAGTAATGTTTTTTGGGGAAAAGTCAATTTCTGTCTCCCAAGAAGCATGACTCAGGAAATAAAACTAAGAATTACCTACCTATTTGGGGACCAACACATTTTGGAGATGAGTCTCAGTTAGGGGCTGAGAGCTGCAATAGGGGCCTTGATGAAGCCCACTGACCACAAAATTCTCACCCCTTCTTTATTTTGATGAGTGCCCCACATTCTGCCCCAAAGTGGCCAAAAGCCGCTTCTGCGCTACCAGAAGGAGTCTGGCACCACCGCAAAAAGGAGCAGAGATAATCTGGTTTCTAGTGGCGCCAGTTTGGGACTCTGGCACTTGCCCACTTTGAGAAGTGGGACATGCAATTGATGCAGTCCTGGCATGATTGTAGTTGGAGAGGCCAGAAGCTGCTCCAATGGGGCCATTTGCTTTGCCCTTTAGTCCTGTATTGCCAAGTATAAGAACTGCACAGGTTTTGAAGAATTTCAGTGGATAACAAACATAGAATATTACTTTTACACTATCTTAATATACTTTGTTCAGGTGATAGCCTTATTTATTCTAATTGTATAGTACAGTAGACCCTCCACATTTGTGGCTTTGACACACGTGATTTTGATCATTTGCGAGGTCAAGGCTGCCTACTCACACATGTCTCCTCCTCCTCTCTCCTGGGTCTTTCCCCTTTGGAGGAAAAAGCCCAGGAGGGAGAAGGCAGGAAGGGTGTGTGTACCAACCCTACCCCTTTTCCAGTGGGATAACTGCCTTGGCAAGGCAGCCACCCAACTGGGAAAGGGGCTGAGAGGAATCAAACCTTTTCACCCTTTTCCCGGTAGGGTAGCTACCATTGGAAGGCAGCCACCCCACCGTAAAAGGAGTAGGAGCCAGTTAAAGGGATGGGAGGGTGAGGGAAGGAGAGGGGCATGCTTGTCTGTTCCTCTTGCCCCACCAACCCATCCCTTTAACTTGATTCTGGGGGGGGGGGGTTATTCACATTTTTTTTCCCATTCGTGGGGGTCTTGCAACCTTAACTCCTGCAAATGTGGAAGGCCAACTGTACAGGCAATGTCCTGAATCTGACTGGAACAGAGAAGACACAAAGAGAGAAGACAAAACAGGATTTATTAAAAAAATGTTGACCCACCTTTCAACAATCGATTGAATTGGTTTACTTAAAGGCAGCAGATCCCATTTGATCTTGGAAGCTAATCAGGGTCTGTGTTGGTTAGTACTTAGATGGGACCACCAAGGAATACCAGGTGCAGTAGGCTATATTTCAGAGGAAGGAAGTGATAAACCACATCTGAATATTCTTTCCTTCAGAAAACCTCATGAAATTTATGGGGCCATGATAAATTGACAGGCAACTGAAAGTCAAACACACACACACACATAGTTTAGTGGGACTGCCTATAGGATTCAGTTTAAAGGTTCATGCCATGCAATGTTGTGAAGCAAAATTGTTTTTGTCAGTTGTCAGCAAGGCAAGCTCAACTGTTAGGCAGAACGAGGTGGCTGTTGAGAGTCAGGATCCTTGGCCATTTCATCTGAATGCACCTCTATTCATGCCTGTTCCCATTACCATAAACTGGAGTGATGAACACACTGCCATAATAGTTGGAGGACATATTATGGTTGTGATTGTCAATTTGTTTATAAATTTATTCCTTTTCACAAAAATAACTATACATGACCATTCTGGTTAAATTAGGCCAGCACGAGAAATTACATCACTCCCACTCTGGTTGAATTATATAAACAGCAGCTGGCTGGGGGTAGGTGGGAAATTCTCCCAAATTTCTTGGCTCAGTTCCATTTGTCATATACCACAATATGTTCATACCTGTATATTCTACAATATATGTGTGCATGTACAAATGTATGTACAAATTCTATAATGTACATATAGAAATATAGAAATATTCTCCCAGCATTTTTTTATGAATAGACACTGGTTTGGGAAGTTGCTTTTGCAAATAAAATGTTTAGTTCTGCCCCAAGAGCTAGAAATTTGTAAAATGCACATGTGGTTCCAGTGGGTTTTTGGGCCAGGTTGCTTGGATCCAGATCCAGCTGTCACTCTCCGTTGCCTTGGGTTTCTGTCTCTCAGCCAAAATGAAAATCTCTTGTTTGTTTGGTGGTGATATTTGAAATGCTAATGTACTCAACACCTTAATTAAACATTAATGCTTCATTAAATATTATTATGTTCATTAAAATCCCCCCACATTTATTATTATTAGCAAATAAGGACTCTTCCAGATGAGGCTCATGAATGGGAAAGTAGACAGATTTGTTGCTGTTCTTCCTGTTCTTTAAAATTTATTAGTCCCAATCCCAGATGGGGTTTTGCCAGTCATGTAATATTTCAGGCTATTCTCCCTTCTTTCCCACAGTATTATGAAATATTTTTGTTTCTCCCCAAAAGGTGTTTTTTTAAAACAACAACAACAGATTTGATCAACATGTGTAATTTACGTAGTTCACCATTTTGGGGCCACCATTTTTAGAGTGACTTCTATGAAAAGTGGAGGTATATTGCAGTGATGTAGGGAAGAGGTGAGCATGTAGGGAAATCCAGGGTGAAATTTTCTTGGGACTCTGTGGAGTTGCCCACCGTTCTGCTAGGAAGAAGAAGTGAAGGTCGTCCCATTGATCCTAGCTGACCTGAACTGAAATTGAGTAGCATGTATGTAATGAAAGGTTTTGAAATTTTGCACACAGCAGTAATGGTAACTGCCAAGCCTAAATACCCTAAACACACCAGATTCTGTCTAATCTTGAAAGCTAAGCAAGGTTAGCCTTGGTCAGTGCAAACACCAGGTATTGTAGAGGGAGAAACAGGCAAAACCACCTCTGAGTATTTTTTGCATAAGAAAACCCTATGAAATTCATTTGGAGATGGAGTTTGTGAGAACTGAGATAAGGGCACTCACAGAAGCTTCTGCTTAACTCTTTATGAGCAAGATCTTCAAGGTGTGCAGGATCTTCCTCCTTGCCCTGAGTCACTTGGAACAGCTTAGCATATTAAACCATAGGTGGAGATTACCAATTATCCAGTTATACTAGTCCTACTTTACACAATATCTCGCACTGGTTACAGAATGCTTTGTTCATTTCTTTCCTCCCCCTTCCTGCTCTAGCTCCAGCTCAGATATCTGAATTATTGGATATTTCATTTTACTCCGCATTGAATAAGTCCATTTCAGATGTACCAGATCCTCATGAGTGCCCACATTCCTCAATAGAATGTTTCACAGCAAAATATTTTGTCAGCTTGATGGGGAACACTCTAAAATGAAGAACAATGGTGGTAGAAATGTTCAGTACCGAGGAGACACTTATTTTCTGCTTTCAAATCGGAGAGTCTGAAATATAAATCCCCGTCTTGTTCTTAATTTACCTTGAAAAATTCCAGTTCTGGCATAGCAAATCTAAATTGTCAAACATGCACTCCAATAGAGTGTAGAAATGTGGAACACATTCAGAAATGATAGCAACTTCTGCTTTCAGTCATGCATTTGTTCTACCTCTGTATGATAAATGGGTGCTATATCTGGCATTAAGAAGTGTCAAACAGAAATATTCTCTCAAGCTGTGATAAGGATTCTGCAAATTCCTACTGTTACCCAAACCCATTAATTTGAAATTTTGTCTGTGTGCAGCTTTAAGAAATTAAGTTGGGGGTGGCATGCGGTAAATACTAAGCATGTGAAAACAGTAGCTTCAAATGAAGAATTTCCTAACGGTAAGCATGGACTCATATACCATGATTTTCATGCCAGGGCTATGCCTGAAGCTGGATAGAAACAGAGACAGATGAACAAACGCCTTGCCCAGGAGTGGAAGATCTGTAACCAACCATCAGTTTCAAAAATTCTTCCTAGTTTCAGGAAGGATTTATTTAAGAATGTGTATACAACCATAGTTTTCAAGGTGGCTCATATCTCCTTCTTAAGTATGGGCAAGAAATGTGATTAGTTCACATTTCAATATGTATTTACTAGATTCCCAAAGCTCGAAACTAAAGACAAATGGAAAGACAGCATGTCACCCAGATCCACACATTTCTGAAGTTTGCAAAAATGAAGAAAAGATTTGCAGTTCTCAAAAAAGCAGCACACAGAATGCAATATATAGTAACCTTATATGGAATTCCAAAATCCAAAATACTCCAAATTTGTTCACATAGATGCTGACATACTGACATTTTCGCTTTCTGATGGTTCATTGTACACAAACTTTGTTTTATGCACAAAATTATTAAAAATATTATGCATAAAATTACCTTTTTGCTATATCTAAGGTATATACAAAACATAAATGAATTTCAAGTTTAGACTTGGGTTCCATCTCCAAATATATCTTGCATATGTAAATATTCCAAAATAAATAAATAAATCCAAAATCCAAAACACTTCAGGTCCCATGCATTTTGGTTAAGGGAGAATCAACCTGTATTTCAGTGTGCACTGAAATGTATGCATTTGAAAAAATAAATAAATACCAGAGATGTCATTTTTTTCTTAAAGAAATCAATGAGTAATTTGACAACTTTCTTCCCACTCCCAGAAAATCTTCAGAAACTACAGAGCTTCACAGTTTTGCAGTTTGGAGCTTGTCCTAATCAAAAGTCACACATGCTTGTATTGCAAAAACATATCATTTTCTGCGCAGGTAGCAGCCTTTTACAAGTAAAAAAATAATATATATGTAGAAAATATTGTTTAGTTTGCAGCACAGGGTAGGAAAAGTGAGGACCATGGGCCACATGCAGCCCACCTTCCCCCAAGGTGCAGCCCTCCAAGCCTCTGGAGTTCCCTGCAAAGGCTGAGACTCTTGCTACTTGAAATAGCTAATACAGCGCTGCTTAAAATCCTCTTTGCTCAATCCCTTTCAACAGAAATCTTGGTGGTCCTTTCAAACACTCCAAATCTTCCTTCCCGAAATATTGTAATCAGGTTATTTTATTTTCTTTAAAGAGGTGCAGGCCCCAAGTAGTCCCTCATGCCTGAAAGCACTCCCCAGCCTCTCCATATTTGTCTACCCCTGCTTTAGAACAAAAACACGTGTAACGTTTTCATGAAGATCTATGTTAGTGCAGAATTCTTCTCATCAGGGGTCATTCTTATCTTATTGGGAAACTTAATTCATGTGACTTCCTGTGTAAGAGTCTAGAAGACTCTGCAGCATACATTTTGGTGTTTATTATGTATATTGGGCATTCCAGCTGGCCATTACATTGGACACTTTCTTCTTGGAATTTGATAAAGTCACTAAAGGTATAGTCTTACTTTGGTATTTATTGCACAGCAGAAATCCTGATATGTGGAGTTGTGCACTCCACATAACTATTATGCTGAATGGAACATTGTTCAACTCAATGCACACCTGAGTGTGCAAATGAATGCAGACAAAATGCCTATCTGCAGGCAAATAACATTACATGTCCAACTCCAGTTCTGCAAACTTGAACTGAATGCAGACAATTGTCTCAGGCAAAAATATCTAAACACTTTTGTAGGGCAACTTACACATGTGTAAGACATTAACAAAATTCCAGCCAATATATTTTAACCAGTGCTTTTAAAGTTAAAATTTAACATGTTTAAAATAGCCACTTTCTCTCCATCTTTATTCAACAAGATCTTCCATCTTGCTTTCTCCCATTCTAAAGGGCATCCAGTAGGAAACAAATTGTTGGACTGGACAGTCTAGGGACCCTTATCCAGCACAGACGTCCTGCAGAGCAGGGTAAATACGAGACCTAGCACAGATAGCGGTGGATACTATCATCCTTTTGAAAAAAGTAGAAAATATTTTAGGGAGGGAGTGCTCTTCCTAGCCCTGTACAGAGAAGTAATAGGTAAGGCTTCAGGAGATGTCACCATTTCCTAAAATGTCACTAGACTTTGCGATGTCAGTGCCCAGGGGTATTCTGGGGAAATATAAAAAAGGATCTTGCTGCTGTTGCAACCTCTCAGTTTTGCTTGGCTGAGTGCCACTGCTCATCACTGCCTAGAAAGCTTGGCTGTGGGAAGATATTGGTGGGGATACTAGGGAAATCCACAGAGGCCAGTTTGCCCAGGTGTCTTTCAAAATGTGTAGTGTTTCCAGGGGCTTAGCCTATACATATGCTTTTATGTTCTTTGTAATCACCCCTCCATCATTTAGTAAGGTTGCTCTTGAGAGCCCCAGGTATACTTACTGAGGAAATAGTGGTATTTTTAAAGGCCAAGGTAGCTGTTTTCCAATGTTTGATGAACTATTAAACAAATCTACAAAGGTTTAACCTTTGTAGTGAGGGGTGAAAAGGACAAACTTTCATGATGCAAAGAAAATGCTAGTTTCACCATACAGGTATAGCTTTGGAATTCTGTTAAATATGGAACAAGGAGCATTTGTATGCAAGCTGAGGTATAAATTTCTTGAAATCCATAAATGATTATTGGAAAATGCTTGGGAGGTTCACAGAATGGTGGGCTCTAAAGTATTGCTGCATCCCCTCAGGCTCTTATTTTGCAGTAGACCTAATTATAGCATTCTCAGCAATACCCTTTGATTTCACATTTGTTTACTGGAAAAAAATAAATGCAATTTTATCCCCCCTGCATAAAAATTAAAAAATAATAAAAATCTATGAGTGCAGAGGGATATGGGATTTTTTCTTTGTCACCACAAATACAGAGATATGTATATATGAATGTCACATTTGTGAAGTATCAGATCCCTATCGGCTTTGCCGAAGGCTCAGAAGAGGGTGGTTATTTGGCAAGTGTGAAATGCAAAAAGAAATCTAATGAGCATTGCAGGAAGGAGAAAGCCTCTAAAATCTCTCACCATAGTCCTTCTTTCTTATTTTTTTTAAAGGAAAATTGTTATGTGATTCTGCCTCTATTAAACCATAATGCAGAGCAGCTCCATTGCCCTGTGTTTTGCCAAAGTGCATATAAAACATTCACGTTTACACAATTCACACAGCATCTGGAAGGCTATACTTAATGTTCTCATCTTTTGTTTGATTTTGTTTCACAGAGAGATGTGATCAAGATAGAATCTGGGGCCTTCCCACTAATGTATATTGTTGAGCAGCCAAAGAATATCAAACACAGCTGAAATCCTCAATGGCATTTCAGCTGCTTGTATTTTTCTTTTTTTAAAAAAGGGGGGTGGGTGGAGAAAAGAAGCGAAAAGAAAAGCTTGGTTTGGTAAGTCTCACTAGGATTAGAAGAAGCATGCCATTCTCTTGGAGATAACAGCCTTCAGTGAGAGCTAGTTTAGAAGTCATTACTTAGATATTTCTTCCCCGTGTAAAAGCCAGTTCTTAGTATATGCCATACTCATACCAATCCCAGAATCCAAGATAAGAAAGTGTTGGCCTTTTATGAACAGGAACAGATCTTTGAGTAGATTGGATCTCTGTGCAGGGTAAATTGATGATCCAGCTACTCCCCATTTACACATCTTAGGCCTGTTTCCTGCTGTCTACTGGTCCCCATTAACCCATTAAAATAGGCTTTCCCATAGCCAATTTTTTAGGATCTCACATGAGTTTTGTCTCTAAGAGATCTTTCATCTCTTTCATGTTTATTCCAAAGGATCATGAAAATAGAGACTCTGAGCCATTTAAAACTGAAGCTAATGCAGGATAGCAAAACCACCTCTGCTGGCATCTACCATAAAAATCGCTTCTGAAAGGGAAGGCTGATTTACTTCTTCCTTCCAGGATGTATGTAATAAAATACCATTTTGATTGCATTTCAGTTATACAGTTGGTACCCAGATGACAGCAATGCAGTGACAGTCTTTAGGAATCCACATGGGGAACCAATGCAATTTCTGACCTAGAAAATTAATTTTGCTTTTTTTAAAAAAAATGGTGGTAATGATGAGAAAATGAATGCAAATATATTGGCATCTGGGCTCCAAACATTCAGATAACCACCGTACATATAGTAAGAAGACTAATGAAATGCTTCCACATGGTTCAAGCTCAAAATACAAGATTCTGTCTACAAGTAAATGGTAGCTGATTGTACCAGATAACAGAATGCAGTTACTTGTGAAAAAGGAAAGGTATCTCTTCTCACTCAAGGTAGAATATGCATATTTCATGATATAAGATCTGGTCTCTAGTGCCTGAAATCTTAGCTGAAAATGCTTGCAGTTCTTTTCCTCATTTTGGTGTAAGAGGTTCTTGATCCACAGAGTTTTGGGTTTTCTTTTTTGAGGCTATAATATAATGAAACAATTTATTGGGTCCACTTTTATAAATACAGTCATAGATATAAAATAATCCTATTAAATAATGAGGTAACATGATGAACCAACTTGTGAAAACAGTTCTCTTAAAATAGCCATCAAAGGTTCAGACAAACATGAAGGAGAGACTTATGGAGAGGATAGTAAGTGGAGCTGAACAATAAATTGAGAGCATTTAAGGATATTTGGAAGTTTACCTCCATGGATAATTACATTTAATAAAGAATCCTTTATGCACATGTTTTTGCTCCTTCTCTGTCCACAACTGCTAGCACCTCATTTTTTCATGGTTTGAGGAAGAGCTTGTGGACAATTCCAGATTGGCTATATCTCTGAATTCACCCAGAATGTCATAGTGTTCACAATCTGGGAGTAAAAGGACTCAGGAAGAAAAGTACCTGGGAGTCTTCAAACAACAGCAAACAGGTATGAAAAAGGCACAAATCTCGTGGGAGCATTTTATGTATCCTTAAATTTCTTCTTAAACTAAAAAAATCCCAGAAATATTCAAATAAAGGGAAAGGTTTTTTTTTAATTAGTATTTTTTCTTACAATAGAATTATTCTCATCTAACTTATAAAAGTGGTAGAAGTGACAAGTTCTACAACACAACCACTATACATGAATATTTTGATCAAATTTTCTTGCTGTTCATCCAATTGCCTCTTAATTACACAGCAGCATCTAGTAGGGCTTTCTCAGTTTGCTTCCACAGTGTTAAAAGAAAAGAAAAAATCAAAATCATAATATTTTATAGAACAGTTGTTCTTTTTCTGAATTTTTTCCTATAGATTCTATTTCTGAATTCCATTTAAGTGTATAACCTTATGATCTCCTTGTATTTTACCTTTCTTTACTTTATTCTGCTTGGGAAGTTTAAAATATTTTAGGGTAAATTACAAAGCCAATATGCAGATAGTATGTAATTTTTCTGAATTTGGATGAGATAATTGGATGAGAGGGGATGGAAATTATATATAGGATGCTTGCTAAATATGCTGTTATCTTTCACAAGCTCAGTGTACAAATGATCCTTGTCTGAATCATAGAGTTGGAAGTGCTTAGGTGTATAAAACAAGCAGCTAGAGATATGGGTGCTTAAAAGACTTGGAAGGTAGCACAGAACATCTTGAGCAGCTATTATGATAAAAATGGCTAGCAGGGCCCATGGTAGAAGCCAACAATAAGGCTTCCACAGTATGTTGCCATTTTAAATATCCTAGAGTGTTATAAAGTAATGTTCTCCAAAGCATTGTGGGAAATTACCCAGAACAATGGATGCAAGCTACAGGAAAAGAGATTCCACCTCAACATTAGGAAGAACTTCCTGACAATAAGGGCTGTTCGACAGTGGAACACACTCCCCCGGAGTGTAGTGGAGTCTCCTTCCTTGGAGGTCTTTAAGCTGAGGCTAGATTGCCATCTGCTGGGGATGCTTTGATTTGGATTTCCTGCATGGCAGGGGGTTGGACTGGATGGCCCGTGCGGTCTCTTCCAACTCTATGATTCTATGAAATTTGCAATGAGGACAAGGCTCATTCTGCTGAGGCCCCATTCAAATTCAGACCTAGTCACACATTTTATTTAATTTGATTTATATCTCACCTCTCTCCCAAAATGGCACTCAAAGAGGCTAATAATATGTTAAAATATTGCAAACAACATGCAGTGAAAAAGTTAAAAAAGCATTAAACAAAAAATATAAATAAAATACAACTTTTAAGACATTACTTCTTTTTAAAAATATATATGTACATACAAAACACATGTGACATATTAAGAACACTTAACTGCACACTTATTGCATGCCCCATTATCCCAATTAGTTAAGGGTGAGCAGGTGTTCAAATAGGGAAGTCTTTGCATGAAAAGAGAGGGGCCCAACTGTGCCTTGGAAGGGAGGTTCTTGCTCCAAAGCCTAGGAGAAGATATTGAGGAGGCTTTCTCCTGTGTCCTTATCAGATGAGCCTGTGATCATCCTCTAAAGGTCATGAAACTCAGGCAGGCTCCTATGGGGATATACAGCTTCCAGATATTCTGGACCTAAGCCACATAGGCTTTATAGGTCCCAACCAGCAGTTTGAATTGTACCCAGAAAGGGACTGGTAGCCAGTGAAGCTTTTTCAGCAAGTGTAAGGGTCCATTTGTATAAGTCGTTGAGATTTCTGGCTGCTGGAGTCCTGTTGCCAAGTCTTTGCAGGACCAGACGCAAGCTGCCGGAGTCCTGGAAGGATCAGGGCTATCCAACAGGCACAGCTGGCTGTACTCATGCATGGCAGCTGGAGCAACTGGAAGTATAGACATTTAAGGGTTGAATTGGCTCCTTCCCTTCTTGCCGCAGCAATGTAGTCTTTTGTGCTGCCTGTAGCTGCTCTGTTTGCATTTTGCCTTGTTAGCTTGCTGTGATTAGACTTTAGTTTGTTTTCTGATTCTGCCTCTTGCCTCTGGTACCTTGGATTCACAGCCTTGCTGTGTTTAGACCTGGCCTGCTCCTTGACTCTCCCACTTGCCTTTGGCCTGTTGGACTCTAGGAACTTGGGTTTGCTGTTTTTATTTCTGGACTGTTTATACCTATCTCCTGCTGCTGGCCTGTTAGACTCTCCAAAGTTTTCCATCCATGGCCCTGGCCCCAACAACCTGCCTTGGAGTACAGGCTGTCCACACCTTGGATCCTGAGTTACATTCTATTTACAATGAGCCGTGATCAGCAGCACTCTAACTGCAGCATTTTGGACCCATTGAAGATTCTAAAGGATTTCATAGAATGTATTGCAGCAATCCAAACAGGATATAATCAAGGCAAATGTTTCAGTGGTGATATATGACATCTCTAGGAATGGGTGCAGCTGGTGCACATATTTGAATAGTGTAAACATATGCCTGGCTGCCACAGAAACCTGGGGCCCCAAGTTCAAGTATGGGTCTAAAACTCCTTCTGCACTGCAGAAATAATGTAGTTTGGCACAACTTTAACTGTCATGGTTCCATCCAATGGAGTCCTGGGATATGTAGGTTGTTGTGGCACCAGAGCTCTCTGATAGAGAAGGCTAAATATCTCACAAATCCACAAAGAATCCCATAGCATTGAGCCATGGCAGTTAAAGCGGTGTCAACCTCATTATTTCTGCAGGGAAAATACAGACTAAGAATATACCCAACCTATGAATCTGAGATTTCAGAGGGAGTGTATATAGGCCCATTTTCAGTAGGTCTAGGACTTAGTGCCTAAGTACAGAATTGTTGCACTTGTGCATTGCACCTTTGCAAGGAGTGAGGGAACTGAGTAGACACCTCGTCAATATATACACTTTTTCTATTCTGTCATTTGGCTCAAGAGTGGAACATCATTGTCATTGCTCATGATCATTCTTCTTGTAGAAGCCCTGGCTGTAGCTGGGCCAGACTTTCCCAAGCCTCTGTAGGGTGTGGGAAAACCCCCTGTGTGCCATATGTGCTGTTGGTTAAACCAGTCCCCACCTCAATTCTGGTTTTCTTTACCCACTGTTGTTCTTAAGCCCTTTCCCGCAGTCTGCTGATACAGAAAGTCATGTACTGTCTGCTAACCCTTGTCTGCTCTACCTTTGTGAAGAACCCATTTTTATGATACTACAAAGACTCATTCCAATTATTTTGATCCTGAATTCTCAAGACATGAGATGCTGCTGATCTGACAACCATAGACAGCCACAATGAATTATCTGTAAGATGTACATGGGCTCTACTTTTTGATTGCCCAAAAGTATACTCCATTGCACCCTAGTTTAGTTTATCCAAGTCTTCACTCTCAGCCAGGGACATAAATTTGATAGCTTTTGAAACTAAACTAAACTAGTGAATTTTCTACCCAATGACAAGATTTTTGGTCATCTTAAAAGATGATCATTTCATAAGCTGTGATAGACTCTATAGGTAAGTATTAGATTATACCATACAACAGCCTTGTTTTTCCCCCTGAGAATGCCACTGGGAAGCGTGGGGATTCTTGTGCTGGAAAAAGGACCTATTTATTAAATAATCAAAGCTGTATAGTGCTACCTGTTGAACTTGTGTGTCCTTGTATGCTGTGGCTTTTTAAAGCATTCCAGGGACCTGAGGTTTGTTGGAGGGCCAGATAGAAGGTAAGTTATAAGGCTGCTGAGGGAGGGAGGGAGGAAGAACTATGCACACTGAGCTGAGCTTGGAAGCTATTATGGAAGGAAAGGAGGCCACCTGCCTTGGCGGAACGGCCCGGTTGCTGCCTGTGGAAGAGCCCGCGGCCCAGTGCCGGGCTATCCCAGCTTGGACGGCCCCAGAAACCTGTGTGCAGGGCCGCTTGAGCCATGATTAGCCGGCAAAGGGGGAATGGGGAGGGACTTCCGCCCACGCTGGCTGAGACTACAGGTCCCAGAAGGCGATGGGGGCAGAAGTGCCTCCCGATTGGGCAGTGTCATCAGGTGGTGCCACCTGGGATTGGTGGGGAGGCCGGCAGGTGGGTCCTCTGCCCCATCCCGGCCTCCCATTGGTGCAGAGGCCTTTATAAGGCCATCAGGTGCCCTGGCCGGTGCCATTGCCAGCTCCATGGCTCCAACCCTACAACGATACGTGGGTTGCCATAGGAGTTAATCCAGTTTTTTAATCTGTGAAATGTTGGAGGGTATGATATATATATATATATATATATATATATATATATGTGTGTGTGTGTGTGTGTGTGTGTGTGTGTGGATGGATGGCCCATCTGTCAGGAATGCTTTGATTGTATTGTTGCATGGCAGAAGGGTGGATTAGATGGTCCTTATGATTTCTCCAACTCTATGACTCCATGATTCTATATGCTAAAAGAGGAAAGAAAAAAGTTTTTGTGGCAGTCTTAGAATGGAAACTATGCAAGCAGTACTGTCACCTCACTGCTACCATTGCTGTAGGGTAGGAGGCCTTTCAGGTTCAGTGGCACTAATGAATTCCATTAGAACGATTAAGTGATCTTAAGCTCCATATAGCTCCATGCTGGCATTTAGGAAAGGAAATTATTATTATTATTTCTTCTCCACAGTTTTTATTTCAAAGCAAACATCTGTTGGAATTGAAATAGTCTTTAGATCTAAAGTATCTGCGGATTTTTCTTGGGTACTACAATGCCACAATTTTAGCTGCTAATCATAATCCTTTGTAGAAAATGAGTAGATGGGTGGTTTGAAGAAAATGCATATGGGAACGATACTGAGGCTCACAGAAATGTAGTTATGGATAAGGGTTCTACAGGAAGGAAAAGTCTTTGAAAAGACACTAGAAGCATGAATCATAGAGTGTGTCCAAAGAAGGGCGATTAAAATGGTGAAGGGTCCTATGAGGAACGACTTGGGGAGCTGGGGATGTTTAGCCTGGAGAAGAGAAGGTTAAGAGGTGATATGATAGCCCTGTTTAAATATTTGAAAGGATGTCATGTTGAGGAGGGAGCAAGCTTGTTTTCTGCTGCTCCAGAGAACAGGACCCAGAACAATGGATGCAAACTGCAGGAAAAGAGATTTCATCTCAATATTAGGAGGAACTTCCTGACAGTAAGGGCTGTTTAACAGTGGAACAAACTCCCTCGGAGTGTAGTGGAGTCTCCTTCCTTAGAGGTCTTCAAACAGAGGCTGGATGGCCATCTGTTGGGGATGCTTTGATTGTGATTTCCTGCATGGCAGGGGGTTGGACTGGATGGCCCTTGCGGTCTCTTCCAACTCTACGATTCTATGATTCTATGACTCATGTTCAACTTGTGGTCTTCTTGGATTCCTTGATCCCTTTCCCATGTAGACTCATTCAGCCAGGTGTCCCCCATCCTATATCTGTGCATTTGATTTTTTCACCCTAAGTGCAGTACATTACATTTTTCTGTGTTGAATTTCATTTTGTTAGCTTTGGCCCAGCTTTCTAGTCTATTCAGGTCATTTTGAATTTTGATCCTGTCCTCTGGGATATTAGCTACTCCTCCTAATTTGGTGTCATCTGCAAATTTGATAAGTATGCCTCCAATACTGTCATCAAATCCAGGCCTAGAAGATCGATATGGACAATTCAGTCAACACAATTCTGGTGTGGACAAATCTGCAGGACACTGCTGAATTGACATTTTGCTTCAGCAGTTCATAGATACTATTTATTTGTACATGCACTCATGTCTGTCCATGCCACCACAGCCTGAAAATGAGATAGGAGTCATTAATTCTTCCCAAGCAGGCCTGAGAGGTTTATTCCTATGGTAGGAATAAAGAACCACCAACAGAGAATTTTCACCAACTCAACATCTATAGATCCCATGGTTTGTTTGGGGGGAGGGGGGAAGCCATGTCAGGTAGGGGGGAGGTGGGAAGCAAACCCATGAGTTGCTAGTGTAAATGTTTTTTATAGCAACATCCAAGCTTTGGTAACTACACCTCTCATTCCCTTTTTTTCTTGTCCCACTTGCCTTACTGTGAATGATCAAACAGAATTTAGGAAGCTGTTACCTGGCTACAGTTTTGTAATGAAGGCTCTAGTTATACGAATTCATCTTGATAAGAAAATATACTATGTCCTATATTATAATGGCAAATGTTTTCACTAGTAGTTAAAGTTGCATGTTTTAACAGGCCTCTTTTCCCCCACAGAAATGTATCCTGTTATATCCCAAGTTTATTTATATTGGTTATTCACACAGCTGACAATATATATCTTTTAGGAAACCTTAGGAGAAAAATTCTAGGTTTACTGTTCCAGATTAAGTGGTTCTTTTGGCAGCCTCCCTCCCAACTTACTTGGGTCTAATCAAAATGTATATAAACACAAAGATTCAACCCACATTCTACCTGGATTGTTTTTACCATCTGAATAACCCTCTCAGAGGTGCAAGATGGATTCAGGAAGGGAAGAAGCACTAGGAATGCCATTGTAAATACATGATGGATAATGGAGCACACCAGAAAATTCCAAAGGAAAAGCTACATATGTTTTATTGACTACAGCAAAGCCTTTGATTGCAGAGATCATGTAAAGCTATGGAATGCATTCAAAGAAATGGGAGTATCAGTATATTTGTCTTGATGCATAATCTTTAGTCAGGATATGAGGCTGCTGTCAGAACTGAATATAGAGAGACAGAATGGTTTCCCACTGAAAAAGGGATACATCTTAACACCCCATTTATTCAACCTGTAAGCAGAAAATAATGTACTCAGAGCAGGCTTAGACTCAGAGGCAGGGCATGTGAAAATTGGAGGAAAGAACATCAACAACCTAAGTGAGGCAGATGACACAATAGTACTAGTAGAAAACAACAATGACCTAGAGTAACTACTGAAGAAAGTCAAGGAGGAAAGTGCCAAATTGGCTTACTGTTGAACATTAAGAAAAAGAAAAATAATGACCACCAAAGATCTTCAAGAATTTATCCTAGATAATGAGAAAATTGAAATAGCCAAAGAATTCCCATACCTTGGATTAAATATTACAGGAATGGTGACTTCAGTCAAGGAATCAGAATACTAAGTACCTTATCAATTTTTTCCCCATTATGGCTTGAACAGAAGTCTTCTGTCCGAGCAAAATGATGCACCTCAGCACTGAATGGGAACAGCTTGGTGCTGGCTGCTGGGATGGGGCCATTTTGAGGCCCCAAGTGTCCCCTTCCCATGCCCATAACAGGTAAATATGTGTCTGATCAGGTCCTAGGATTGGGAAGAACAGCTATGAAAAAACTGGACAAGATCCAAAAGTGTAAAGATATGGCTCTGAACAGTAAAGTGAGGATAATTCAAGCCGTTGTATTCCCCATTACCATGTACAGACATGACAGTGAAGAAAGTTGATAGAAGGAAAATGAGCTCATTGGAAATGTGGTGCTGACGAACAGTGCTGAGAATACTGTGGACAGCCAAGAAGACAAACAACTGGGTTCTAGAGAAGATCAAGGCCAAACTCTCCCTGGAAGCAAGGATGAATAAATTGAGGCTAGCATGCTTTAGCTACATCATGAGAATGCATGAATCACTGGAGAAGACAATGATGCTAGGAAAGGTAAAGGGCAGTAGATAAACAAAAAGACCACACATGAGATGATTAGTGGAAGAGGCCTCAGGCCTGAGTCTGCAGGGCCTCAGCAGATTAAGGGGCTGGAGGACGGGGGCTCTTGGAGATGTCTTGTCCACAAGATTGCTATGAGTCGAGGTCAATGTGGGAGTAGTTAACAACAACAAATGAAAATAGATAACTGGGTTTCTGTACTATTCTCTGTTATATACCGGAACCTACATATACTTGAGAGTAAGCCTTGTTGAATATGTTCCCCCACAATAAACAGCTTGTAACCACCTGAACCCTTTAATAAATAGTAGCACAGAGTCTGTTCATACAGTTGCTTATGTTTAATTCTGCTTCTATCCATCTTCCTATAAAGATAGGAGTAATATTTGATAACTAGATAATGTCTGGGAGATAATCACACCAAGAGCTGTTGTACAATGATAAGGAGAATGTTCTTTTTGCCAAAGATTTCACACACATCATCTCCTGCTTCAGTACCTCGCATCTTGATGCAACTAGAAAAAATGTCACAGAAGACTGGGAAGGATTCCAATCCAAAAACAGATAACAAAGTATGTACAATGCTGGCTCAATTGTTAGAGAGAAGAAATAATCATCTATAGCCTATCTTTTCTGCAAGGTCTCATTATAAAAAATTGCCACCCTTTTGTAGCTTATATATAACAGTAGAGGAATAGCATGTTATAAGAACAAAAAAGGATTGGAATACTATTTTCTCATACCCACTTTTAATCCACTTCTCTCCTTTTCCCCACTCTTTTTACCTTTATCTATGCTCTTTGGAGTCAAAGGACTGCAAACATCACTAGACTGTCTCATGAAATAGAAGAGCTATTATTTAAGAAAAGCTATTACTCAAGGATTTGAAGCAAAACAGGCCTGAGATACTTGAAAGGGCTGTTTGCTTTATCCTTCCCTAAGGAATCTGGCTAACAGAAACTCTGAACATGTGAAGATTTGTTGAGTTAGATCACCAAATTCTTCAGCTCTGCCTGATGTAATATTTTTTTTTGAGAGGGAAATAACCCTTAGTTTTCAGATGTCATATTAGAATGCCATATAAACATATCTGGGACAAATTTAACTCAGGGTTAGTTAAAATGAGACATGGTATTGTGCATCTTGTTCAGGATATTTCAAAGAATATTTGTCAATTTAGTCCCTAGAACTGGAGGTCAAAATAGACTGTTAAAAAGCTAATCATAAGTTGACTGCCTGTTTTTAAAAAGGCCTCTCTATGACAGAAAAAGCCCAGGAAGCAGTAGCATCACCGGGGGGGGGGTACAGGGGGTGCAAACTGCACTGGGTGACACTCTAGAAGGGGAGGTGAGACCCAAGAAGGAGGAGGTGACACCAGGCTGGCTTTCCACCCCTGTGCAGGGCCTTTCAGATCCACCTAGGCCCCACATGGCTTCTGCCTGGGGTGTGGGTGGGTGGGTGGGGGGCTGAAAGCCTGCTCCCTGGGGATGCACATGGCCATGAGTGCATGCACACTCCCATGTGCGCTGGAAGTGCACCGAAAGTCCCATTCCTCCATGAGTGACCACACCAGGTGACACCAACTCTAGAGATGCCACTGCCAGGAACTGGAGGTGGGTTGGCAAAAACATGGTGAAATATCCGCACAACATCTAGGTGGGTCATGTTAGGAAGGATCAAATTAGGGGAATTTAATTAGCTCAAATTTACAAGAGGCGTGTCCTAACAACACATGCAGCGGATCGTGTCCCTATGTGTATACCAGAGGTCATCTAGTCCAACCCCAAGAAACCGAGACTCCAATGCCAATGAGTTGCAATCAAAATATAAACATTTATTTAAGCCACACAACAAAAGGGATCATACACGCACGCACACACACATTCAATGCTAAAGCAAGGGAGGGGGAGAGGTTGGGAGTAAAGGAGAAAGGATAGAGGCACCGTTGGGATAATTACCTTAGGAGTCTTCTCCAAAGTGACGGATGTGAGGGATGGTGGATGGTGAAACACGGCTGCGGGAACGGGGAAAGCAAGCGGCGACCGCGGTGGCTTGGACTGAGTTCCGGCAGGCAAAGCTAACAAGAGGCCCAGTGACAGTGAGCTTGGCTTCGCTCAAGTGATTTCAGTAGAGCAAAATGCTCAGGGAATGCAAGCTTGGGGCAGGATGCTCTACAAGCAAGGAATGAGGTTTGGAACTTCCGCTCAACAAGCCCACTGGAGGCTGGAATCGGGGGTCCTTATATACCCCTGATCATATCCTTAGGCTATGGCTACCTGGTGAACAAAGGTCTTGATGGCTATCTTTTGTCTAAGCTGAAACTTAAACAATGGATGCACAAAGAAGAGGTCAGACACTTTTCAGAGGAGGACAAATATCTAGATGGCAGAACTGTTAATACAATCACTCGCTCATTAGGAGAGAGGCTACTTCTATTGTCGTCTTCTCTTTGGGCTGCCTGCGAAACTTGTAGGGCAACTCCCAGAACTGTTTGCTTAAGGCTTAAATTTACCTTTCCTATAGCCATGTCCAGCTTGCGATGGGGTCAGTCAGGGGTCATGATTTTTGATTGCTTGGCACCCAAAATTTATATAAAACCAAACTCAGTAACAGTCAAGGGGAGCATTTTTGCCTCATTACTGGTGTGTGCGCATGTACTCATGCCAGCACTTGCTCCTTCTTCTCTGCTGTCATGGTTCAGGATGGAATCCAAGGTAGCAGAGAAGGACGGGTGACTGTGCATCCCTGATGCCTTTGCCACTGCCCTGAATCTCTCTGTGAGAAGGATGTCAATGGAGTAGAGAAGGAGGGTTCAATGCACCCCTTACTCCCCCTCCTGCTGTCTCACTTGCTTGGCTGCTCCCAGCAGCCCTGGGTGGGCAGGTGAGTGAGGCAGGTGGAGGGTAGGGTAGGCTAGGTCACTGCCGCTGTCTGACAGCCCTTTCTGAGTCTTGCCAGGTGGCAGATGGCTGGATGGGGGGAGGTGAGCAAGGCAGCAGGTGCAAGTTTGGAGAGTTGGGCAGACCATCAATGCTGTTCCCATCTCCTAGCAGCCCTTTCCAGGTACTTGCACCAGGTGACACCAAGCCTAGTGATGCCACTGCAATTCAGTCTCCCAAACACTGACATTTCCCCCTTCCCTGTTTTAACTACCTGGTGAATCTGTACCCAATTGTGACTTCCATGTCAGTAGGAGTAGCAAATCTGCTCTGGGGCTTAGTTTGAACTAAAATAGTCCTTATGTAGGTTAACGTCTTGGAGAGTTTTTTTTTTAAGTTTTAAAAGTCTTGGAGAGCTTTTTTAAAGTTTAGAATGAAACAGAGAGGGGATTCAGCATTCAACTGACAAGGAAACCACTGGGTAAATCAAAACAATGAATAACAATATGCCCATCTATGAAGGCTGCATTAATGACAGAGATCCCTTTTCTGCTTCTGTGTCTAGTGGTATATGTCTGGTTCTTTTGTTATCCATCCTTTTCTTTGATCATTATTTAAAGTCTATATTTTGTGTGTATGTTTTTTGTTGAGCATTGCTTAAACATAGAGCATATTAAAACAGTATTACCCACTCATTTCAATGCATTTTCAATGTATATTCTATGTATAGTATGTATACTTCCATGTATACATTCCTCCCCCAGAGACACCCACAGCAATCCAGGAATGTGAAATGTCATAATGCAGGAGGTGCAGATAGAGACAGGCCTGTCAAACCTTGGAATGAAATTACTGATATTACTGATACTGACATTAGGGGAAACAATTGCATTTTATATTGATAGTATATTACATTAGCATTGTTACTAATGTTCATCACTGATTGTTCAGACTCTAATGAGCATGCTTAGCTATCATATATTCAGTCTCAGATGATAAAGCTGTATCTGTTTATGGTTAGTGCAGCAGTCTAAAATGATGGTCAAGAGACAAATTCTCCAGGTACAAGTATTAACCAAGATTGATTCCCAGCTAAAACACGTTATAGAGCCATGATGGTAAACCTATGGCATGCGTGCCATGAGTGGCACAGACACCATTTCATTCAGCAAGGGTAAAGGAGGAGGAGGAACAGGCATGCATGTGCCCCCTGCCATTTTCTGGCCTTCAGGTGTCTCTTGATGATAGCTGGAAGCTGAAAAATGGCACTGGGGAGAAGGAACCAAAGGTGTCCACCTCTGGCGGCTCCTCCCTGCATTCTCCTGGCTTCCAGCTGCCTTTCTGAGACAGTTGGAAGCCGGGAAAAGGATGCTGGGGAGAAGGACCCACAGGTGTGTGCCTGGATGTTTTCCAGACACTAGCTGTCTGTTGGAGACAGCTGGAGGTTGAGTGTGTGCTTATTCCTCCCCCCCTCCCCCCAGGGACTTTCCCAGCCCTCATTTGCCTCCAGAGGAACAGCTGGGGGCAGGGAAAGGTCCGGGAAGAGGAGGAGGAATGAGCACATGCCTATCCTCCTCCTCTGCAGCAACCTTTTCTGGATTCCAGCTGTCTGTCAGAGACAGCTGGAGGCTGGGAAAAGGGCAGGGGGAGGAGGAGCAACTGGTGCACCCTGTCGCTCCCTGTCTCGGACCTTCCTCAGCTTCTAGCTGTCTCTCAGAGACAGTTGGGGGCCGGGGAAAGGGCAGGGGAAGAAGGTCCGCCCTGGAAGTCCTGTCCCCCAAAAGTGCTACCCAGTGCTGGAAATTCTTTTAGTTTGGGCATGTGGCCCTGAAAAGGTTTGCTGTCACCGTTATAGAGAATTTCATACTTGCTAAAAAAAATTGAGAAAAAGGTTATAGGAGTAAATTCAGATGAGTTCAGCATGTACAGAGATCCAGCATGGTGCAGTGGTTTGTACTTTGTACTATGACTCTGAAGACCAGGGTTCGCATCACCACTCAGCCATGGAAACACACTTGGGCAAGTCACATTCTCTTATCCTCATAGGAAGGCATAATCAGAGTCTCTTCTTCTTTTTATTCTTTATTCTTTATTGACATTTATTAAATACAAAAGAGATAAAAACAAAGCATATTTTGCAAAACACACAAAAAGAGAATTATTGCATTTCATTCTGTTGTTTTATTTTTATAAATAACAGCAATTTCGAATATTGCAAAACCATTCTTGCCAAGAATCTTGCTCTTTGATAGGCTCATGTTAGGGTTGCTGTAAGCTGGAAACAACTTGAAAGCCCACAAAAACAATAATAATTAACATCTGTAAACTGCTTTTTCCTCTAGGGAAAAAAACAACATATGTTTCATTATTAAACAAAACAAGACACCAAAACTGTTTCTGATTTTAAAAGGTAGTTAAATAAGTAACATTATTTTGAAACATGAAATCTAATATTGTTGGAAAGGCAGGGAACTGATTGACATAAAAATATTACCATTCATAAACTCCTTTATAAAATGATAATTATAAATAGGCAGGAGACATATTACAGACATTGAAAGGAAGACCATTAAAATATAACTGGAGGGCCCTAATATCCCAAAGGAGCAAGCAATCGTTTGATCTCATTATGCAAAAAGTAAGTCAAAAGTACATCAAGAGGTTTTATCATTTTGTACAGAGGTTAATAAGTCTCTACAAAGAAAAGAGGTGTCAAATCTCTCTCTTGTTGTCTTAATATTATGAATTAATAAAGAATATAGCAGAAAGAGAATTTAGCAGGAAAAAAAAATCCTTGTTTATATCCCTGTAACATCTCTCCTCTTTTGGACAGACTCTGGCTATGTTAGGATTGAAAGCACATGAGGGTGAAATAGGCCTTACAAGGGCATTTGCTTGATATTTTATCAAACAATGCTGTCCAGCAGATTCTTGATCTAGTGAAGGCCAATTGCACATGGAAGCAGTTTCCTGTGAAAAGATCCCATTCTTGACTGGATGTTGTGTGGATAATTAGAATTTTCTATCTAGCTCTTGGTTTTGTGACCACGTTGCTGGATCAGGTACATACTATCCTGGCTTGTTTAGGAGACAGTAAGAAGATCATGTTGGGAGTAGAGAGAAGTATGCATCCAACCCACAACACTGAAACATTTTAAGGAAGGAAGGAAGGAAGGAAGGAAGGAAGGAAGGAAGGAAGGAAGGAAGGAAGGGGGGGGGGGATTGTGAATGGCACCAAAGGATGTTTTTTCTAATGTCAGTTTTATGATGTACGTGGACTCTTCACAATAAGTAGCTTAATAAGGATATACAAGTTTACATTTCTGTATTGTTTATCTGCAAAGATGCAGTATCTCCGCCCCTGCCCCACAGTCAAGACACATCTAAAACTGTGGAATTATTAATATGGCTTTTTACACTGGATGTAACCTAGTTACAAATAACCAAGTTGTTTATTTGCTATGACAGAAGTGGGAAAGAGAAAACAACACATTCTGATTTGGAAATCTGGTACATTATGCATGGCTAGAAGGCAAGAAAACTCATTTCTCCTTGAGGCTCTGGTAACACAATGGGACATTTGCTGTTTGGCATTAGGTTTTCTTTTAATCTTAGCACTATCATCTTAAAATTTAACATTCTTGTGGCTCTAGATTTTGTTTACCCTTTACCCTTCCATTCACTTTCTTTCTCATTTAGTGATGAGCTACATTTTAGGTTTTATGCCAGGGGTGGGCATCTGAAGAAGGGATAGGAACATTCCCCACTGTGCCCCACCCCCCCAGGCCTGCACTGGCAGCTCCAATGTGAAGAGAAGTGGCATCACACTGTATCCAGTTTCATTTTTGATTGATTTGAGGGAAACTTGAGGTTTGTGAAAAATATGTGGGGGATCTTGGGCGATACACTGCCATGTTTTGTAGTGGTTTTGAGCGTTTTTGGTGCTTTTGTGGCAAACAAATCACCTGTGGTTTGTGGATTGGGGAGAGACATTGAAGGCTGTAAAATGAAGCCCTGGGTTAAGGTTTTTCTCATCCTTAGGTTACAGTTAACCCAATAAAACAATGAGCATCTTGAGTATACTTAGAAGCAAACTAGGAACAGAGACGTATAAGCTGCTTTTAGAGGTTAAATAACTGTAATTTGGTCAAGATCCATTTTAGTTAAGGTGTGTCTGACAGTTATTTTGAAGTCTGAATGCAGGTAGAAATAGAAATCCAAATCCAAACACAGAAATATATGTAGTGTTTCAATAGCTGCTCTTATCAAGGAAGGTTGCCAAAGAAACAACAGCAAAATCAATACTTATTCATAAACTGCAGTCTACTGTTGTGTTTATATATGTTTTGCATGGATAGAATTTCTTGTCATTATTTTGATTTGAAGTATAAGAAAGATGGCCTACATGATTGTAAAGCCTATGGAAACAAACATAGCACAGTAGCAAAGTGATTATTTAACACAGTTCATTTCCATTGAAATTGTATAGGAGATAGTGGCCTACATCTAACTATTAATCCCAACTCTCTGAATCAATGTTAACTTGCTAAATCAACACATATCTAAGTCCCATTGATTGAATAGATCGTCTCTAATTGAAACTAATATTTGGATTTAGGCTCTTCCCACTAGATTGTGTATAGTATTTGCTCATAACAGTGTAAGCCATTGTGGGTTGACCTTACCAGCTGAATTTGCTTCGTCTAGATCCTATAGTTAATTCACCAGAAAAAAAATATTTCTGTTTTTATATGAAATACAAAAGCACACCCATCCATACCTGTGTATCATTAGA
Source organism: Sceloporus undulatus (assembly GCF_019175285.1). NCBI lineage: Eukaryota > Metazoa > Chordata > Lepidosauria > Squamata > Phrynosomatidae > Sceloporus > Sceloporus undulatus. The sequence goes on along the minus strand of NC_056522.1, from coordinate 108,618,578 downwards.
GCTCCCAGAAATCATCTATAGAATTCTTGATCTTTGCCTAATGTATATTAATATCCATATGTCAATGACTGTAATTAGCATATGCCATTAGGGAGTTTCTAAATTTTATCTGTTTAAGACCATTTCAAACACAAGAAGTCCCCAAAATTAGACAAAATATGGTCCCCTGGCCTTCTACAGTTGCCCACCTCGTTCTAACGATTAAGCAGGTTCTTGCTACCTGTGCCAGCTGTGTCTTAATCCCCACATTGTTTTAAAAGGATGGGTGGGTGGATGGGATATAATCTGAGAAAGTGAAAATCTAAATTGCGTTTTTGTGAGTGCTCATTTAATAAGCAAGACATTCTTGAAGATATTGCTTTAAAAAAGGGATTTCTATCCTGTGGTGGTGGTGATGGCTGGGTATGTACATGCCAGTGTTAACAATTTTCTAAGAGTCTGTTTTCAAAGGCTGCATCTAAGGAGCTAGAAGGCAGAGGGCAAGCACCACTGTCCCCCAAGGATATGGTGGAAGAGAAGAAAAGAAACAGGAGCATGAATTCACTTCCTAACCACAGAGTTTCCAATTGACAAGGCAACTTCAGATTAAATCTGAATATTCATGAACTCTCCTGGGAAACCAGTGTCCTGCCTTTTAATAGGGTAAACTGTCAGAATAAAGTAAGTGATGGACAACCCTTTTGACAGGGGAGGATAAAGCACGAGACATTCCAAGTCTATAGAAATGGTAAAAGGCAGAGCCCTTGGAAAGCCAATCAGGGTTTCCCACTTTTCCATTAATCATGAAAATTGTAATTTACATATCCCTGGGATAGTCTGACAAGGAATTTGGAACATTTAATGGTGAGTGAAAGTGAATTGGCAACCAATATCTCTCAGTGCTCCAGAACCTGGACATAATATGTCACATATAACAGTACAGTCTGCCTTCCTCATACGTGGAGGATCCATTCCAGCTCCCCCCCCCCCCCGTGTATGCGAAAAAGAGCATATGCTTAAGCCCTATAGGAAATAATGGGGCACATTCTCGCGGTGGCGCATGGGGCACGTGGCGTGAGTACGCACCCCATTATTTTTGCCTGGGTTTGCCTTCTGCATGAGCTCAAAGCCGCAGAAGGCAAGCCCGCCTATAAGGAGGGCCGACTGTATTACTTATAAAGAGTTACCTTTTGGAGGTAATAATGAACATAATGCTGTTTCATTTGTGATTTAATATAATAACTGTCAAATTGTTATTCTGATGCAATGAATGACATTTGCTTTTACCCAACTTGGAGGGAGCCAGGATGTTGCCACTTATATGACAGATTTTCCCCCTCCCCTTTCACATTAAATTATAAAACAAGGCTACTACACCATTAAGAGCAGCACAAAGTTTTGTTCTGCTCTGGTAGTATGGGATAGTAGTTTTAAAGTAAAGAGTGGAGAAATCACCATATAACCACCTTGTAAAGTTAAGGGAATGAGCAATGTAAGACGAACTGCAACACATAACTTAATATAATAACATGCTCCTCTAGCATTAACTACTACATCTAACATTAAGTACAAATGCAGATTGTGGCTAGGAGAAGAGAGCTGAGGTTGCCCACTGGATTTCCAGCAAGTTGACAGAGTGCACCATCCCCTTCCAAGTCAGTAAATGGTAGTGGGCCCTGGCTCTTCAAAGCTGCCTGGGGCGGGAATTGATATTGTGCAAGGATGCAGTGAATAATTCCATAACATTCAGGGAAAGGATCTATGCACTTCCAACCTAGGCTTATGCATGTTGTTTATGTCATTAACAGGACTGTAGCCACAGAGGTCTTAATTCCAATTGCTAGTCCCAACTGGACTAGACCTATTAACATGGCAAGTCAATACTTATATTAAGTTCCATTTATTCAATAGGACCAATGTAGCTGGGACAAAAAATTGACTTTAGGAGACATACATTGGCAGAAAGGTAAATAGTATTACAAATTTTGGGGACAGAGGAATTGATGATGTTGTATGAAATAGTGAGCAGTTTCCCCAAAAGCTTGTGAAGATCTTGGCAATTTTTTAAAAGCTCACTTTCTTATGAAGCCTGGAAGTTGTGACACTTTAAGCTTAAAATCTAATAAGTCAAATAAAATTGTCCAAATAAAAGTATCTTCTGACATGCTAAACATAAGCATATCTCCTGTGGCAAAGGCATAAAGGAAATGGAAATAAAATCTATTGCGGCATCAACATGATAATGCCTGGATACTATTTAAACAACGTTGAAGATTTATTATGATCACTCTGTTACTCTCATTTTAGGGTTTTAAATAAGTGAGAAATTTTACATTTTAGTAATTTTAGTTGTATTTGTTCCTTTTCTCTATTGTGTGGAAGGATAAAAATAAAACAGCTTACAATAATTTCCAATATATTGCCTTGAAAACAAAATTTCATCCAAACAGGAACAATATCAGAGAAACACATATAATGTGGCCTTGCATAAAGCATGACATGCTATCTGTAATATTGAATTACATTTTATGCAAATTAAGCTGCCTCTGTAGAAGGATGCAAAGTAGGGGTGCCCTTTTCTTATTTCAAGTATGTTTCTGATACAGGCTTTTCTAGGTGTTAGAAAGGGTCATCTACTAGTATATAACAAAGCTTTAATTTATTTCAACCCATTTTTCTTTTTAAAATGTCATATAAACCAAAGTTATTCATTGTTTGCTTTCCAGATAGGCTCTATATCTCCACAGCAGGAGTGATATTTGAAATAATAGGCTGACCCTATCATCAAATCATTCTAAGGCAAAGCCAAGATAATTTTCAAAGAGGCAAAAATATACCAAGCTCTTGCTAGCTTTGCATACAAAATTACTCTGAGAAGTATGACAGTTTTCACCAGTGAAATAGAAGCTGACCTTTTTTTGTGTGGAAATCTGGCTTTTAAACATCCTTTTGCCCTTTTTCCTGGCGCAACTATGAAAACTGCAGATTTAACTAGTAACAATTGTGCCCTAGCATATACTAGTTTATAAATGACAATTATGATATTTTTGTTCATGTATATCCTGTCTTTTCCCTTGGTTGAAGCTCTAGGAGGCTCACAACAGTTCAAACATAATTAAAAATTCACAGCATAGAAAGTTAAAAAGCACTGACTGGCTGACTTCAAAGTGTGTAAGCTAAGAATGATCAGTTCATTTTTATTAGAAAGCAGCAGTTTCACCTTCATGTTAGGATTAGGTGGATGAATGGCCTTTGCATCATAATAGCCAGAAATGGGTTTGTGTATGTTAGGGTTGGGGGAAGGTAGGTTCTATGGCATATGCTTGGAAACAATTGAATATTCAGATTGATCTGAATATTAACCCCTATACTGTAATGCAGGAGATGAGTTTGAAGATACTACAGTGTAAAAAGGCTAGGAAATGTCTTTTTATAGGAGTTAAATGACTTCCAGCAATTTAACAGATATTAATTGAGCTCCTTGTGCGATAGAATTCAGAGACATAGCTGTATTAGTCTGAAATAGTAGTATGCAAAGGGATCTTGTAGCATTATTGAGACTAACTGTATGAAAAAAGTTGCAGCATAAGCTTTTGTAATTTTGGTCATTTGTCTACATGCACACAGATGCACCTGAGGAAGTAAATCAAATCTACGAAAGCTGATGCTATAGCTTCTTTCTCTGTGAGATGTAAATATAGACTCAATGGTTACATTGCACTATCCTTCTGTTGAATACCAACATGGTTTAGCTGATTGTTTATCTGCCAGCATGCTTGCTTATTGTTCCATTGGGGAATCCACAATGGCTGCTTCTGCAATCCTAGTGAATAAAGTGGCACACTGAAGGCACAGATAACTCTCTAAGAATGCACAACTGCATGATTAGAATCCTGTTGGTTAGTCCCAATAGACTAGATCTTTTGAATGAGTTGTTGAATAGTGAGTCAATGCAAAGGTATACCCAATTGATTCAATTGAACTATAGGAGCAACAAAAGGTGGAAAACAGGTGGTTGTTTTTTTCTGTGTTAGAGACTGATGAAGAGGTTGGGGAACAATTTGGGTTTCTTGTACTTGACGCTAATAGATTGAGATGGGATCAACATCACCTTATTCCTGTTTTTTCACTCATGGACCATTATCTGGATTTTCCTGTTCTCTCTGAGTATGCCACCATTTAATGTCACAAACATTTGTTTCCAAATAAAATCTCCCATATCCTATACTACTGCTGAAATATCATTTCTCCATTGTAGCATCACAACATTTCAAAAATCCCACATGTCTTCCATTTCTTATAAGATTCTTCCTTAGCTGTAGCTGCTGTGGAGTTAACAAAGAATCTGAACATCATGTTGAGCTAAAACCAAAATGAATGCATCATTGACTTATCACCTCCAATAACCAGCATGCTTGACAGTGTGACTAAGAGGCTCTATGGCTTATAAAGCTATCCTCATAGCTTCCCAGGGATCTAAAAGCCTCTCAGGCTTGATTTTATTCTCTGAATCCTACCTGAATTTCTTTCCAGTCCTGGCTTCATATTGCATTGTGGGGCTTTGCTTTTTCTTCTCAGATTGAAATTTGTACAATTTTGTACACTTCTGCCCGAATTACACATTTTGTTTGAGTAGTTTAGCTCATTCGTGCTACTTTTGGCCATAGACTAAAGCTTCTTTTCATGTGGGTGTTTCATTTATGCACATGCATAATTGTAGTTAGTTTTGTGTGCACATTATGGAATGGAAACACCTTTTAAACCTTGCAAATGTGAAAATGCTCAAGGTATTGTTCTCCCAACGGATCTCAGGAAGTGCAAAAATACTACTTTTGACAAGACTATCAAGACCAGTGGTTTTTCTCTCTATTTTTCTCTATTCTCACAGCTTCCTCAGTTTTCCCCTGGAATCCTGCTTAGCTATCCACTGTTACATCTCATCTTCCTCACTGCAGTTTTTCCTCTCCTTTAGATGCCCCTAGACCCAGCATTGCCCCTAAATGTGAGTGGCAGAACAGAAAAAGTTTCTGTGTTGAGAATAAATATTTAGTAATATTTCAAAGTATGGAAATGCATTTGAGGATCTTCCTCCCATTTGTTTCAGATATAATAAATTTGTTATATATAACAAACTCGTTTTAGCTGAATTTTCAGCATTGTGTGTCCTTGCACATTCTGTGATATGCTTGCTGTGTACTGTATTTTTATTTGCAGATGTAACAAATCTTAGGATTTAGTCACACATGCCTGTATAATAGGCCATTGGTATCTGCTGGGGTTTGGTTCCAGGACCACCCCACCCCCCTGTGGATACCAAAATCCATGGATGCTCCAGTCAATGGTACACTGAAATTGTGTCCCTTATATAAAATATATACAGTCAAGGTTGTTTTTATATTGCAAGAAAACCCAACCTTGATTGTATGCTTGACACACACACAAGCCATGGATGGTTGAATCCACAGACAAAAAATCTGTGAATATGGAGGGTTTACTGTATATTCAGTGTATATACTGTATTCAGTGGTGACCAGTATATTCCATGTCAGTGAAGTGGTGAGTTTGCTCTGGGTTTTAATCCAAACTTTAAAGGATCTATCTGAGGTGGGAATAGAGTTTGGTACTCTGACTAGCTCCTTAAACTTCAAACTAAAACCTGGAGTAGATTTGCAGCCCCTTTGACATGGATGCTACCAACTGCCACTGTGCAGGTTGCTTGCTCATACATCTTTTTGTGTCCTCTTTCTCATCCTCAACCCACAGACATTTAGTGTTCATCCCACAGCACTACAGCTGCAGGAGTTAGCTTTTGTAGTGTCTGGATTATTGGCAGGAGCACCCCCTGACTGGCCATACATTCTCCTTTCCATCCATCCAAGTTATATTTATTAATTCCCCATGGCTAAAGCAATGTATCTCCTCGTCAGAAATTCTACAGACAAGTTGAAACCTCTTCTCCCTTCATCAGCAGTAAATACCCACTTCATTAAATTTTGAAAGACTGTTGATGTGGAGGGAGGAAGAGAGAGAGAGAGAGAAGATGAAGAAAGGGAGGGAGGGAGGAGCGAGGAGCATAACCCCAGGAGATGATTCTTGATACATTTTTTCTTGCATCAGAAGTGGATTTGAGGCATTCCCAAAGATCTACAGTATGTGAGTTTCCTATCCATGATTTACAGGCTGTGACAGAAAATCCATTTCTGTCCCTGTAGATGCTAAATTCATTACTTTGCCTCAGAAGTCAGATTCTCCACTTCTCCTTGTACTTCAGCTGGCTGCCATGGCAACTAGTGCTAGACTGTGTGTGTGTGTGTATTCACTCCCCTGTTAAAAAAAACCCTGTTGTACTCCTGTACAACAGCAAAAATAGAATCCTTTGATGATATTAAAAAAGAATCATTGCTGTTTTATTACAGAGAGTCCCACCTTGCTTATGGCCGCACACCATACATGCTAGATGCCCACAAATCTGATTAATCACAGTATATACTACAGATTTGTAAATGACAGATTTCCTTTAAAGCTGTGTACAAAGAGGATTTCTTCCCCCTCTTTTCTCCTAAATCTCCCCACAGCTGGACATTTTCAAGTTACAGGGAAATAAATTTGAAATGAGTCTATTTGTCACACTAGGAAATCTAGTTCACACTAGGAAATCTAGTGGTGTATTTGTGGCAAACTCCTAAGATGGAAGAAAAGACGAGACTATGTCAGATGACACTGGTCATGCTCCCCTATCTGGAAATACATGCACCCATCCATTCATAAATCCATATATACATACTTGCATATAGAATACCAGGGAGTGGTAGAGCATGTTCAAATTGGCTTCAGGCTCTGTAGGGAGTGTGAGGAGCCTTGTAAAATAAACATTATTTTAAAAATGAAGCATCCAAAGTATGTGGAGAGCAGCCCTACAAAATCATGGGGGAGGCGTATATGGCCTCCATATTGCTAGGAGTTACCCATTCCAATGTAAGGAAACATCAAAAAAGGTATCCTTACTTACAGTCTGCTTAGACTTCTCTCATCTTTCAAGTCCACATGGGTGGAACAAATCTCATCCCGCAAATCAATGGCCATTTATTTGAGAGCATTTTCACAACAAATTATTTTCACTTGCTTGCACTGTTACATCATATTGATGCACTCCTGTACATAGGAGTGCTTCTGCTCAGTTAAAATGTTATTCCTTAAATCCTGACAAAGTAATCTTGTTGTTGAAAATGACCCACCATTAGAAGAACAGCTAGATGTATGTTGTGTACACCAGAGATACAGCCTACATGTGAAAATGCCACAGTTTTAAGCTACAGAGAATGTTTCAGTCCCTGTATAGTGAAGGGTAGAAATGGAGGGAAGAACATGAAATACATTCAGTGTTGCTGAGGGGACAGTTTTTTTATAAGAAGAGGCAGCTGTTCCTGTGTGTTGTGTAGCAACTGAGGTGAGGGGGGGGGGGGGGGAGAAGATGTATGTATGTACCTACAGATAATGGTGCAGACAAACAGAGATGCAGTGAATATACCATATAAGTGTGTGCATGCTGATTCTTTAATTTCCTGGTTATCACAACAAAACTTACTAAAATGAAGGCTTTTTACTTAGTAAAAAAGCATTTGAATGCCACGAGTCACTGGCCTGTGGTACAAAGCATATTCTTCTCCCTGTCTACCACAATATCACTGGGGCACTGGCAACATTGCACAAGTGCAGACACAGCAGATGCCATTACTGCAGTCATGTAATCTTCTGCCTTCACTATTTAATGAGGAATCTTGTGATGATAAAAGTAACTAAAAACTTACTGATATACTACAAAAGGAGTGATGTTGTCCCTAATTAAATTACAAGAGGAATAAAAAGAAAATGGGGGGGGGGAAAGGAATCTGGCAACATTTTAAGGCACTGCTTTATTTTGGCAAGAGTGGCCATACATTTCAATCAACTTCTTCAAATGCATTGAACCTCCATCAATGAATGTCCATCAGTGCTTCTCAAGAAGGGGATTAAAATTCACAAAATTCATGGGGGGGGGGATTATTTAATTTTAAAAGGTGGCCCCGGTTCCTCCTCCTACTTTTTTTGCCACAGTGATACAGACTAGAACTGATATCTCTTTGAAAACTGCTGAAATTATAATGAAATTTAATTATACCTTAGTTAATGAGAAAAGGAAAGAAATATATAAGTAACTGGTTATTCACAAGTGCTCTGAAACATTGAAACAAACTAAATGAACTTCTCAACTGTTTACACTGACCAAATTGCCAGCCCAGAAAAGTTGTACCTTTCTGTTATGTATTGTTAAAGATGAGGAGCCTCTAGGGGAAAAAGAGAAAGAGTGATGGCAACTCTATGACAACTCAGCATCAGAAATATGTCTGAAAACATAAGCATCCACACCCAAACTTTTATAAGTGAAGCCCTTTGCCTAGATGAGTGAATCCCCCAATACTGCTTTTTTGCACATTCAGTTCTTTTAAATCTCAAGCAATCTGCAAATTTTGGAAAGTTCTCCTCCTCCTCCACATTCTTAAATGAACTCAATGAAATTCTCTTGCATCTCTCAAATCACCACCACAATAGACAACGCAAAAATGGAATGGGCAAATCATTTGACTAGGCATAAGGCAACTTTGAGTGTCCCAGTGTGCAATTCTCTTCTC
>NC_056522.1:108569293-108609920 GCF_019175285.1 Sceloporus undulatus | reverse complement strand
TGAATTCCAAACTAGCAATCTATGTAAATTTACACTGGAGAAATGTACCGTATTTTCTGGCGTATAAGATGACTGGGCGTATAAGACGACCCCCAACTTTTCCAGTTAAAATATAGAGTTTGGGATATACTCACCATGTAAGACTACCCCTCTTCCAATGCACACCAAATAAAAATATAAAAATCATCAGATTTGAATTCAATATGGTAATTTTAATTCAAATGCTTATGACATGCAAGTACTTAGCAGGAAAACTTGTTGTATACAAAGCCTACATGGATTGGTCAGCTCTCCCTGCCTTCCCAGACCTCCCTGACTCCAAGACTATCAGACTGGTAGCGCAAACACAGCTCTTTTTTCCATACCCCGTGGACGTTTTTGAGCTCCCCCCACCATATGCAGCAACCACAGATTCTCCAGTCCGGCTCGGAAGTTTCAGAACCTGCCATATCAGATGACCCCCAGCGTATAAGATGACCCCCGACTTTTGAGAAGATTTTCCTGGGTTAAAAAGTAGTCTTATATGCCAGAAAATACAGTATATACCCCAAACTCATGGAAAGGAAAATTCCACCTGCAAAGAGAACCAATCCTCACAATTTATATACTGGAAAAACTGGACATTTGAGGAAACACAGAAAAACATTCCTATAAAACATTGTCACTTTTAGAATAACGATTTTAGCATACCAGCCTGCTGTCTCATCACAATCGTGTCAGTTTGAAGACATGGAAACATACTGGTTTGGAAACATTCATTATCACATTTCTCTGCAATAGCGCCAAGGTGGTGCTTTGGCAATCCATGGTCCCACATTCTCTCTTCTTCATGTCTGCCATAATCCTGCCTTCCTGCCCTATGCTCTACCCAGTGTGGCTTTCAGCTTTTTTTTTTTTTTTACTGCAATTCCACAGTTATGACAATGAGGTTAAAGAAAAAGATAAGAAAAAGGAAACTGGGAATAGCAATGAGGAGGGGAGACAGGAGCAGAACCATGTGACCATCTGAGAAGCAGAACTGCAGCGGGAGGCACTTATCACACAGAAATCCATCATGGAAAAGCAGCATGATTGGGAGACATTGATGGGTTAACCATCAGTGAAAAGGAGCACTCCAGGAATGGATGGAGTGCAAAGTAACAGCAGGATAAATATGATGTCATGTGATAAGTCCTGGACAAATTCTTTTTTTGTTAGACTCATGTGATGAAGTCATAAGTAAAAGGCCCTTTAAAATAAGCAAATTTTGTTGTTGCTATTAATTGCCATCAGGTTGGCTTCAATTTATGGTGATTCTATGAATGAGAGACCTGCATGACATCCTGTCAACAGTCTTGCTTAGATCTTGCAAACTCAGAGCTGTGTCTCCTTGATTTAATCTATCTACCTGTAATGCAATCTTGCTCTTTTCCTACTGCCTTCTACCTTACCAAGCATTGTCATCTTTTCTAATGAGTCATGTTGTCTCATGATATTCATATTCCAAAGCATAAAAATTTGGTTATGTTGGTTTGTAGAAAGAATCGAGTCTTGATTTGCTCAGGGACCCATTTATTGGTCATTTTAACTGTGCATGGCATTAGTACAACTCTCCTCCACTGCCACACTTCAAATAAGTTGTCTCTTTCTCTTTCTGTCAGTTTTTTCAACTATCCTCTTTTCACAACTGTACACAGAAATTGGAAATATTATGGCAATGAGTGAAATAAACAAGCTGAAAATGTGTAGTATGAAGTTTTTATGTAAGATAATCCCTGTGCACTCAGTGGATATATACAAAACTTAAATCCAAGATACATTTATACTGTAACTGTTATGAGACAGTTTCTTTTGATTTATTTACCATGAAATGTCTTGTTTCTATCTTCAATATATATTATTCTTTAATGGCTGGAACATGTGCTTGAGTAGCATAAGATATAACACTTGATAATTTCTCTCCTCTCTCTTTCTTTGGATATCTTTGTCATTCTGCTTATATAAAACTAAAGGGTTATACTTTTCAGACTACAACCCTATGCATGATAATCTGGGAGTAAGTATCACTAAACAAACATGAAAAAACAATATGATTACTCCATAGATTTCCAAACAGTATAAAATTATATTCCGTTATAAAAAGATGCATTATGTAATGTTAAAATAGTGAAAAAAGTGATCAAATGGTTAGTATTGCATATATGTTCTCTCTTTTTTCTTCTTCCAAATTTCAATTTCCCTCCAAAGAGAAATGGCAAAAAGCCCAATAAACATACAAGCATGACAATAAATCAATAACCAAACCTGATGACTTTAGCATTTTTAGAAATATAGCTGATATTTCTCATATTCTGTCACATAGTAAGGCAATGCAGATGAAGGGACAAAGTCCTACTGCACGTTTTGCTGAATTGATTTTCCATGTGTGATGTAGTGACTCCTTTGGTTAATCCATTTTATAATACTTCATGATTTTAAGAATGTGGCATTCTTTTCTGCACAGCATGACTAGAAGTTTGGTCCATGCTGCACTTGTTCTGTAAATCCCAGTGAAAACCAAGTCCCCAAAATCAAAATAATAAGAGCACTTGGAAAGTGACAGTTTCTCAAGTCTTGCCAGTATTTAAATACCAGGATCTTTTATTATCCCATTAAGCTTCTAAAAGAGTAGAACATCTGGTTCAGATAATGGTAACCACTTCCAAAATTTATTTTTCCAAACCTCCTAGATTTCAGTGGGCAAAAGGGCACAAGTGAATATTGTGAAAGGACTATTTTTGTTTTTACCACATTGGTGGTAAATAGCACATTCAGAGATCTTCACTGGGTAATGCTCATTCTTCTCAATATACTTTTATAGCCAGCAATCAATTCTTTTAAAGACAAGTCTTCTAAAGATTCCATCTGGATAGCTGTGGGAGTTAGATACTCTCTTTGGATACTTGCTCATACAAGTCTGTCACTACATGCTCAACAAAACTGCCTTCCTCTGAAATATTGCCTGCAGTGCCTGGTAATCATTGATGGTCTCTTATCCAAGAACTGAGCCTGCTTAGCTTCCAAGATCACATGGGGTCTAGTGTTTAAAACTTGTTGTAAGAATGTAACACAGTATTAAACGTACTAGGCAAACATTTAAAATCAAACACAAACACTGAAACACTATTGCATGATCACTACCAAAAATGCAAAACACGAAAAGAGACTAATTTGTTTGTTGTAAACAGTAAACGCAAGACGACTGGTGACTGTCGTTCCATGTTGTGGCACCAAGGGTAAAGTGTGTGGGCAGTGAGAGGAGGGGGTTGTTGACCTTGATGTTACATTCAAGGTGCATGCGGAAGGCGGATGATGTACCATGTGACCATACCACAGACACAGGAGAGTGCACATTTATATTTTGGCCATTGTACAAAGAAACTGTCATATGGTAGCTTGCTTTTACATCACTTGCTGTAATGAGTTTTCACTTTAATATTGTTTAATTACACAAAAAAATTATACAAAAAGCCACCATGCCGCCCCTAAATTTTGCCACCCGAGATGGCTGCCTAGTTCGCCTATATGGATGAGCTAGCCCTGCTTATCTCTACATCTACCATAAAATAACCAAAGGCCTTTTCATACTACACAGTTGTATCACTGTGGTTCCACCTTAACTGCCATGGCTACATCCTATGGAATTTTGAGGTTTGTAGTTTAATAAGGCATTAGAATTCCCTGGTTGAGAATGCTGAAGGTCCCTTTTTAAACTACAAATCCCACTATACCATAGAATGGAACTATGGTGGTTAAAAGGGAATCATAGTACATTATAGTGTGACAGGGCCTCCGGTTGTTTCCTTTCTGATGCTAGGTACTAGATGTGAGTTCTTATGATGAGGAATGGACTGTGGATGAAATTTTCAATAATATTTCCTTCCCATCATTTCCACATTAAAAACACCTTCTTACTCCAACTTCATATTAATTAACTCTTATACTGTCATAATGTGTATCTCATCCCTAATCTCTGAGTTAAAAAGAAGGGCTGCAATATTCATCCAGTAATCACAATTAAGTATGTTTACACTACTTTTGGGGGAGACATAGTCAAGGGGATACCTAAATGTAGTTTTAGAGTGTCTCACCAATTTCTGTTACTCTGTATATTTATAATATTATGTGAGAAGTCACCATGGGGACCAGCTTTTAATATGAGTCACTGTAAAAACAGTGCCCACATTTTGTGCTGAACTCAATTAAATTATGTAGAAATGTATACATTTTAATCTCACTATATAAATAACATTGAGAGGGAGAAAAGCAGACATTAACCAAGGGGAACTGGAAGCAGTGGCAAATTGTAAATCCAGATAGCACTCTGAAGAAAATTCAAATTTTGTTTTCCAAAAATTGTATAATGGATAATTCTTAATGCCCAAGTTCCATTTTGAAAAAATGCACAAGTAATTTGAAACTAGGATTAAAAACTGAGGTAAATATCAGATGTGAAGAATTCTAAGAGCATTCCATCAAATTATAGAGCAGGGTTGAGGAATGAGTGACTTTTTAGGGGTTGTTGGAAAGCAATTCCCATCAATCCTCCACATTGGCTATGTTGTCTATGGCCCAATGAGGTTGACATCCAACAAAATCTGAAGGGTCACACTTTGACCATGACAGTGGGCTGTAGAACCTGTCCACTGTAGAGTTTTGTGTGTGTGTGTGTGTTTGTAATGACTGGGCACTACAGTCATTTGGGTACTTCTCCTGAACCACAAAGGGTTAATTTGGGGGGAGGTACATGCTAATGAGCAGCTACATCATAGCTGACGTAAGGTCTAACTGACCAATCAGAGAGTAGGACCGTGAGATTCAAGAACATTCCATGAAAAGCCTTTAAAAGGCCCTTGGGGGCCATGTGGTCCTTTGTCTCTCCCTTCCTCCTCTTGGGGGGGTGGAAACCATATGTTCTCCATCTTTGTGTTTGTTTGGGGGAACCAGCTGTGTGCTTGCACGGAGGCAGGCAAAAGTGATGCAAGTGGAGCTAGGCCATGAGGGCCAGCTCCTTGCATCCGAGAACTCAACAAGGACTGCAAATTCTATCACTGTGTGAGTAGCTAGGAAATGTATTAGCTAATGCGTTTAGGTTTTGTTATGTTTATCTAATAGCTTGCCTGAAATGAACATCTTTGTAACTGCGTTTTTCTGACCTGCAAAGCAAGGAGGCTTTGCATGAATGATATCTTCTTATTTCTATTCTATTTCTTTAAAAATAAATATCTTTCTTTAAAAGTATCTGCTGGCTCTCTCTGCTCCTGTACACGTGCCTTAGCTCGGTTACTGGTTGCTTTAAGTTAACAAGGAAACGGAAACTAGATCTCTCCCTAGCAAGTCCCAGTGTGTGCTTAGGGAAACGTATTTTTTGGAAGATTCACTGGGTGGTGGCAGCTAAAGAATATAGGACCTCAAGGGGTCTCATTCAGCTCAGCAGGGAGTGGGGAATGGAGACCTAGGAGATCCTAGAAGGGAAAGTTTAAGGGACTCCTTGGGAGTAAGAGCCAAGCACAGGGCTGATTACCCCCAGGGATCACCACAGTGTTTAAAAAATAGTACACACATTTTTTTCAAGAACTGCAGTCCAAAAGTAGACAGATTCTTATAATGCAATATTAGATCATTCCTGACCTTTGACCTTGATTTAAAAGACAACAGAAATCTTACTTCACTGCTCTTCTTTCTTTCTTTCTTTCTTTCTTTCTTTCTTTCTTTCTCAAAAGGTCGGTTCCCATAGAATAAATATTCCTTCCTGCTGCACCAAATGGATCTTTTAAACAGGTTTACTTTGAATTCTAGGGTTTTTCTTGGTCTACAAGTTTCAGCCACATTATGGACATCAGACCCTACCAGTTTTGTATAACTTATTTGCATGAATGAGGTAGAGGTAGCCAGTGTCTCTGGTCCAAAACACACTGCAGAAATAATCCAGTTTAGAAACTACTTTATCTGCCCTGGCCCAACGCTAGGGTATTCTAGGAACTGCAGTTTTGTAAGACATTTAGCCTTATTTTTTGGTGGGACTTTCGAGCTATGTGGCTGTGTTCTGGAAGACTTTATTCCTGACATTTTGCCTGCATCTGGGGCTAGCATTTCTCAGAAGATACCAGTCACAGATGCTGGTGAAACATCAGAAATAAACCCTTCCAGAACATAGCCTGAAAAACCCACAGAAAACTATGGATGCTGGCCATGAAAGCCTTCGACTTCAAATTTAACCTTCTGTCAGAGAGCTCTTGTGCCATAATAAACTACCATTCCCAGGATTCCCTGGCACTGAGCAAAGGCGGTCAAAGCAATCTCAAACTGAATTATTTCTGCAGTGAGTTTTGGACCTCTGTTGCTTTAGGGCAGTGAATCCACACTAGGTTCCCACCACTTGCACCTCATTAACCAAGTCATCCTTGTTGGTTAGGATCAGATCTAAAATAGCTGACCCCCTTGTTGCCTCTTCCACCTTTTAGACAATGAAATTGTCTTTGAGGCAAGTGAGAAATTTGCTAGACCTTGAGGATTTGGCTGAGTTTGAATTCCAGCAAATATCAGGATAGTCGAAGTCACCCATCACTACTACAACTCTCCTTTTTGAGTGTGTGGGATGGTGTCTTCCACTTTCAATTCAAATTGCTGGTTTTGACCTATAAAGGTTTAATTGGCTCAGGTCCAGGTTATTTGAAGAACTATATTCTCCCTTACAAATTTTCTCATGATCTGATATCTTCTGGAGAGGCCCGTCTTTCAATCCCATCACCCTCACAGGTATATCTGGTGTGAGCATGACAGAAAACCTTCTCATTGGTGACCCCTACAGTTGTTCCCCTTCAGGTCAAATCACCTGTTTCTGCATGTTTAACACTAGCATGCTGAGCATAGATACCAAGGAACTCCCCTGATCTCCTCCTCCCTTTCTTAATCTGCCAGCAAGGGTTGAACCTAGTGCCAAATCTATCTTCCTCAAAGTAATGTTACCCTGTGAGAATTTGGAGACATTCTTGGAGTGTGTGTGTGTGTGTGGGGGGGGGGATGTTCTTTGTTCTGTCCCTGCTGTTTGCCCTTTGAAGATATAAGTGAGATTTGAGGAAAATGGTTTTCTGAATAGATAATATATCCCCAAGTTGACCATGTATTGTTTTCTCTGCAGTGTTTAGCTTGTGACTTTTCCTGGGGCATATGCCAGAATTTGTTACCAATCAGAGACTTCAGCTAATGATGTAAATAAAAGTTTTAGTGTTAGTAGGTCAATAGGTTGAGTCTTTTTGTTTTTCCTTCCCTTGGGATCTCTCTCATTCTCATTTCCTATTACTTGAAATGCAGATAAATAGCTGGAAGAAAAGAAGATTGCAAATAAAAAATTGTAATGACTTAACATTGCAAAGCAGAGACTATATCATTTCTTTATCAGGCTGTACTGGCTGGAATCCACAGACCTGCATAACTACAACTATATGCCCAATTTGTGTTTCTTAAACAAAGCCTTTCTCCAGATGCTATTTGGCAAAGAACTTGACAGAGCTGTTTTTTTAAAAAAGAAAAACAAAAGTAGATTATGAGAATGGCATGGGGGGAAGGTTGTTCAATAGCTTTTTGGATCCTTGACAGTATGGTCTGAAAAGTTTTTTCTCTTCGATCAGATAAAGGAGAAAGAACAAATGAGTGGTGCAAAACTATGTGCAGTTGTGACAGCTGCTACTTTTATGTAACATACCAAGGAATTAGCTCTCAGGAAACGTACCCTTAGTTCACTACCTGAAGGACTTTGGAGAATGGGAACCCCTATATATGTGTGTATTTGTGTGCAGTGAATTTAGCAGGAATGCAAGAGATTCAGGCCAACTAAGGGGGAGACAAATGAAGACAGCCTTGGGAGAAGTGCTACTGAGTAGGTTCCTTACCAATGGGTGATGGATACATTCTGTGTTTTATTCTGAAATTTAATGGAATCATCCAAGGTGCTGCACCTATTTAGGGTATAAAATTTAACACTTTGGATTGCTCTGTCTAAGTTCAGATTCAAGGTTGGAACAGACTTATCATGGCACTGACATGGAAGTTAGTGGCCACAACTGCATGGAGGCCAGAGAGCTACTGATCCCTCTCTGTGTTAGGAATGGATGCATAAACATCTTGCAACTTAAGTTTGGATTTGATGCCATCAAAACATTCAAGAGTTTTCTCACTGCAAACAGTGATCAGCCAGCTATCTTTAGAAAGCTCTAGGCATGTAAAAATCTGTTAGTTTCATTTTTGGTGCATTTCTCAAAATGCCAGCTGGATTGTCATCCCATGATAATTCAGTATCAGACTGTTTCTTTCGGCACAAAATTCATGGATGTTTGGGGTGCAGTATTTTATAAAGTTTTCTTAACATACACATGTTTACACATTTTCCCCAGTGATCTGAATATGTTTGTGCATGATTTTCCATTAATGCATTTTCTGTAATGGACTTTTACCTATGGATAATTTAAAAAAAGAAATAGAATTCTGTACTCATGGTATCTTCTTGATGAAAGGAAATCCAAAGATATGGATGTGCTGTCATTAACAGTCTTGCAAACTACAAACTGGAGAAATTGATAAAAGATCACACTTGTGACTTTGTCTAGGAAATGCAAACATACCAGGTTGGAGACAATCATTATCTCACAGCCTTTCCAAATTGTCCTTGCATCTGTTTTCTGCAGACTAGCCTCCACAGCCCTGCCTCCCTGCCCTGTGCCCTCACCAGCATACCTTTTGGTCTGTATTTTTATTTATTAATTAATATATATAGGGCAATCGTGCAATCATGGCAATCCATTAAGTAAAATAAATAAAGAAAAGGTTATTTTTTTTAAAAAAAAGATAAAGCAACCTGCTTGAGAACAGTGAAGGAGATGGGGAGAGGAGCATAATCATGTCCACTCATACCACTTGACTTTCTGTATATCAAAACAATTTTAGAAGGAATGTATCACACGTTCATCAACAGTGGAAAAACAGCACAATTGGGAGGAACTGATGGGTTTTGCCCATCAATGAGAAGAAGCACTCTAGCAATGGATGGACTTCAGACCAGCTACTGGACAAACACAGTGTCATGTGATAAGGTAAATCCACAGATGCTCCTATCCTGCTTTAATTCTACCTTTCTACCTTGTGTGATAAAGTCCTTAGTGTGAGTTTATTCTCCATTTGTAGGAAATTCATACAGCATGGCATTCACTGGACAATTATTCTCCATTTGTCTCCTTGAATGCATTCTGTTTTACCTCATGGTTAATACTATCTACGCAGTGCTTAATACAGTGCACTGTTTTGCACTGTGGTTACTAGGTCATGTGTTTCATGTGTTTGTACAATGTTTTCACAGTGTTAGCCATCCAAAGCTACTGTCCATTACTACAACATGTACAGAGGAATGAAATAAATTCTTTTGTCTGTCCTGAATTCCTGCCTAATTTTCTGATCAGTTGCCAGGCATAAGCTTTGCAGATTCTCCTTTTAGAATTTTTGCAGGTTGACCATGCTTAGCATCCAAGATCAGATGTGATTTGGTGCTTTTAGCAGGAATAAAAATCCATTCTTTAGCAAGAATACAAAATTCCACCCCACTTTTTTTTTTTCATTTCAGCTGCTACTATCTATGGCAGTGTAATTGCATTCATCCAGTGTATATTGTATTTTATTTCAAACAATGCTTTCATGCATATGACATTTTTGAAACATTTCTGAAAAATGTACAAAACTCCTGAAATCTCATCCAAGATGGAGAAAGCTTTAGAATGTCTCACATGTGAGAACAAAATAAACTGAGATTTCCATCTTTAGACATCAGTGACACCAGGAGACATGCAAATTTTATAGTCATCATGAACCGCCTACATGGCAAGGAGTTCTCCATGTGCGTGGATGGTTCAATGAAGTGCATTCCTGAATCTTGAATAAGGGATGAATAATATCTTTAGTGGGTCTTATATCCAAACAATGCATTTATGGGTAGATCTGAAAGCTTGCTTTATGAACTGTTCTGTTAAACTTACTGATAAGATAGCCTTCCTTGCTCATCATAATAGTTATTGTGAGTCTCTGTTTTTTAGTGTATACAGCCATCCTATTTGAAAATTCTATACATGTCAGTGAAGTATACTATCTGGCAAGTGTGTTGCAATTGTGGTCAAAGGAAAGGGTTTCAGAACAAATAATTCAATTTTTATGTTGCATCACAATGACCAATCACAAATGACCAACTGTCGCCTTGGACCTAGTGGGTATAAACCAATGATTTGTTCTACAGAAAAACAGCTTTCTCTTCTATTATAAACAAATCATAATCACATTGCAGAGAATGAATTGGCATATGTCTTTCTAAATTGTGCTTTCCCTTTGAAACAGAAGAGGGAGCAATCTTTCCTTGTCCAACAGAGCAGTGAAAGAAGAATATTTGTTTTTCATTTGCTTTCTGTTAATACCCTTCCCCCAGCTGTCCTGCTTTCAATTCAAGACTATTTTATTATAAGCTTCATACTATTGGGTGGAGTGGTGGGGGTAGTGAAAGAGGGAAGGAAGAGTAGGGGGAGAGGGAGGGACCACCCACTCAGTCCAGAATGACATTTTTTTCTTCTCCTTTGCCAATTCTCCCAAAGGATATGGCTAAATATCAGAGTCTTTTATTCCTCACTGTATATTTTTACTTATAACAATGCTTTTTGAGGGGGGGGGGATGCTTGCCGTCATTTCACAAAGAGTCAGTGGCCATGTGTAGTCAACTGTGGTGAATGTGTACATTCCACAAGCCTCATTTTGTAAGAGACTTTGTCGTACTGTTCTTCCCACTCAGAGCTGAGGAGAAACCACGCACATCTGAATAACAGGGGCCCTTTCTGCCAGTTGTAATCCGGGATTGTTACAGTCTAGAGGCCAGCCATGCTGTCACCGTCACAAATTGATTCAACCATCAATTGCAGTGGCCATTAAAGCTGCTAGAGGTCCCAGCCAAGCTGATGAATTGCAGCTGAATGTGGAATGAGCCTCTAAGTCCGTTTCCCACCATCTCATATCAAAGCCTATTGTGTCCCTCCAAAGTAAGAGGTCGGAGGTTCAGGCTGGAGTTCAACAATGGGCTCAGTCAAAAGACAGAGCTCCATTTGCACTGGCATTCCCAATTAAAGTTCAGCCCCCATGCTCCCCACCCCAAACCTTATTGTGCAGTATTTGAATCCAACTAATACACTGAATTATTGACATACCCAGATGTCAATGGGACTATTTAAAGTTTTATTTCCCCAGATATATGGAATTCTAAAAAAATTTTGGGGAGGGAGGGCTGTCTTATTAAGTAGTTGAAACAAAACAATTCCATGTGTCTTTTACTCTGGCACTCCAAGGTGGACTGGCACCAGCAGTCTTAATCTGTGGATTAGCAATATCCAGAAGTGCAAAATTTGATTCAATTGCTCCCATTAATGCTGCCTGACAAAACACTTACTCTAAAGAAATCTGTGCCTGTTCACTCCATGAGAGCTCATTAATAATTTGATTCATAGATCTGGTCGTCCACATGTTTATCTTTTGCATTTGCCTTATAAACATAAAACAGATGTATAACATACATAACCTATACTTATTATAACCTATATTTATGACACATTTTGTACATTATAACAGATATTTGTGCATCATCTTAAAACATGCACTTTTTTCTTTTACACAATTGTTTTTGCAAAAGGATTAATAACTATGCCAAGAAAACAGGAAACGGTTACATAAAAGGGATCCCTTGAGAGTTACCAATATAGGAAGGAATCATATCATGCTTGGTTGACAGAGCAGGCTTCCATAAATAAGAGATCCTTTGCAGTCTGAAAAAAGAGACAGATGCTTCTTTTCTACTCTTAACCCACTCAGTGGTTATACAATTTCAGGTTTTAGCAGGACTTGATAAACTTGCTGAGATCACTGCAAAAAGAAAAGCCAATTATTGGATATGATCAAGTTTAAGGCAGAAATGCTACCCATATTTAGTTGGTGGTTCCCTTCAACATAGTGTAACTTCCTTTTGAGTAAATGTTTGAAGGATTTATGAAGGATTCAAAAGAATGACATAAATCACAAAAAGAGAATAAAAGCATGTTGCAGTAAAAATATAAATGTATTAATTTGTATGCATCCATGCAGATGTATAAAGAATTGCTGTAATTTTGATGTAAATACAATGCATCTCACTGTGGCAGTGGGGGGGGGGGGGCTTAAACCCCCCCCCCCCCCCCTTTTGTGTTGTCCAAATACAAAATCAGGAATGGGTACTGGGAAGGGTCTGGGTGTACTGATGACCCATTTTTGGCTCCCTCAAATCATTCCAAGCCAAACCCAGTCCCCGTCCCCTAATATAGGATGTGATGTTCCTATCAATACTTATGGTTTTACTCCTTTTCAGGTCAAAGGATGCTAGTTGTACCAAAATAGTAATTAAATAGGGAACCACACCTCCTTGAGGTCTCTGCACTATTTGCCTTTTTCTCTCTATAACCATTTGTGTGACATTCCATTAAAATGACAGGCAATGGGAGAGGGAGTCACTGAAATTCTGAAGGGCTACCCAAAAGGCCCCTTGGCAAGGACTACACAGTTTCCCACTCTGTGTTAAATACTGATGGATTCTTAACTTCAGAGGGTCAGGTCACTAAACCTGAGTCGGATTGGATATACCTTAAACTAGAAGAGTGTACTCTATATAGTAGGACAGATGCCTCCAAAACAATGTACAGTTGGCCCTCTTTATCTATAGATCATCTCTCCATGGATTTAACAATCTACAGCTTGAAAATAGTAAATAAGAAAATCCAAAAAGCAAACCTTGATTTTACCATTTATATAAGAGACACCATTGTACTGGGCCATTGTATTTAGTGTGTCTTGAGCATCCACAGATTTTGGTATCCTCGGGAGTGGGGTGGGGTCCCGGAACCCGCAACAGGAAACTACACAAAGCAGATAGTTAGACAGTCTGTAAGCATTTAGCATGGAATGTCATAATCATAAAAAAGTCAAAAACAAGTCATGCCAGACTAATCTCTCCCTCCCTCCCTCCCTCTTTTCTTTACAAAATTACCAGCTCGGTAGATGAAGGGAATGCTGTGAATGTAGCATATCTTGATTTTAGTAAAGCCTTCAACAAGGTTCCCTATGCAATTCTTGCAAACAAGGTAGTTAAAGGTGGGCTAGACTCTTAGGTGGATTTGTAATTGGTTGGTTGGCAGAACTCAAAGAGTACTCAGGAACGGCTCCCCTTCATCCTGGAGAGAAACTGCCAGGGTGCCACAGGGTTCTGTCCTGAGCCCAGTATTACTCAACATCTTCATCTATGACTTGGATGAAAGTAAAGAGGCCAGGCTTATCAAATTTGCATATGACACCAAATAAGGAGTGGCTAATATCATAGAGGATAGGATCAAAATTCAAAATGACGTAATAGGTTCGAAAGTTAGGCCAAAACTAACAAAATGAATTTCAGCAGGGAGAAATATAAGGTACTGCATTTAGGCAGGGAAAAAATGAAATGCACAGATAGAGGATGGGTGATTCCTAGTTTGACAACAGTACAAGCTTTAGAATCATAGAGTTGGAAGAGACCACAAAGGCTATATCCAATCCAACCCCCTGCCATGCAGAAAAACACAATCAAAGCACCCTCAAGAGATGGCCATCCAACCTCTGTTGAAAATCTCAAAAAAGGAGACTCCAGCCCATTACAGGCAGGCAAAAAGTACGTGCTTGGCATGTACTCGGGTTAGCAAAGGGCGTCCCTTCCGGACGCCCTAACCCTAGTACGTGCCGAGTAGTTACAAGATGGTGGCATCCTATACACATGGGTGCTGCCATTTTGATGTTGCGGACGCTTAGCGTCCGCATGTCGCGTGGCAGAAATGACGCTGCGAGTGCACCATTGGCGACTCGCGGTGCCATTTCCGCGCCGCAAAAAGAAGCCGCTTTTTGAGGCTTCTTTTTGCTACGTCCGGGAATCGCACGGTTTGTCCGCTGTGGTTCCAGGACGCAGCAACCAGCGGCGCTGGCAGAGCGCCCTTTTTTGGTGCTCTGTAAAGCGCCTCCATCACACTCTGAGCCAGCGTATTCCATTGTTGAACAGCTATTACCATCAGGAAGTTCTTCCTAATATTTAGGAAGAGTTTTCTTTCCTGTAGTTTGAATCCATTGCTCTGGGTTGTATTTTCTGAAGCTGCAGAAAACAAGCTTGCTCAATCCTCAATATGACGTCCTTTCAAATATTTAAACAGGGCTATCATATCATTACTTAACCTTCTCTTCTCCAGGCTAAACATGCCCAGTTTTCTAAGCCTCTCTTCACAGGTAAGGTTTCCAAACCTTTCACCATGCTCTCCTCTGGATGTGCTCCTTTTTGAATTGTGGTGCCCAGAACTGGACACTGTATTCCAGGTGAGGCCTGATCATAGCAGAACATACTGATACTATCACTTCCTTTAATCTAGACACTATTCTTCTATTGCTGCAGCCTAGAACCACATTGGCTTTTTAGTTGCTCCATCACACTGTTCAACTGGAGTATACTAGGATTACTAGTTCCCTTTCACATGCGCTGTTGTTAAGACAGTTGCCCCCCCCATTCTATATCTATGCCTGCCTGCCTGCCTGCCTGCCTGCCTGCCTTCCTTCCTTCCTTCCTTCCTTCCTTCCTTCCTTCCTTCCTTGTTGTTTTTGTGTAAGTGTGACATGTTACATTTCTCTCTGTTCAAATTCACTTTGTTAGTTTTGGCCCAGTTTTCTAATCTATTAAAATTATTTTGAATTTTGTTCCTGTCATCTGGGGTATTAGCTACTCCTCCTAATTTGGTATAATCTACAAATTTGATAAAACATCTCCATCCTGAACTCTCTTCTCTTTTACTATTCCTACTATTCCTAACCACAGGATATAGGATGGGGGGGAGGGGCAACTGTCTTAACAATAGCACATGTGAAAGGGAACTAGGAATCTGAAATTAGCTTTCTTAAAGTCTAGAATGCATGCCTGGATATGCCTGGCTTCTTGTTACCACTGTATGATAAACTCCAGGAGAACGTGATCATTCCTACCTAGGGATCCTGCCACTTTCAACCCATTAACCAGGTCATCCCTATTGGTTAGGATCAGATCTAAAATAGCTGATCCCCTTTTTGCCTCTTCCACCTTTTGGTCAATGAAACTGTCTGCCATGCAAGTGAAGAATTTGCTGGGCCTTAAATTTTAGCTGAGTTTAACCTTCAGCAAATATCAAGCTAGTCAAATTCACCCATTGCTATTACTTCTCTCCTCTCTGAGTATGTGGTCATCTGTTCTAGAAAGGTATAATCCAGTTCCTCAGTTTGATTTGGGGGTCTGTAGAAGACTCTCACAATAACATTCCTATTTTTTTCTCCTTTAGATTTTATTCAGATGCTCCTCACCTGGCTTCCAGGATTTAAGTTCTGGATCTCTTCATTGATGTAAATATCCTTGACACATAATGCTACTCCTCCTCCTTTCCTGTTTGGCCTATCTCTCATAAAAAGGTTATGCCCCTCTATTACTTCATTCCAATCATAACACTCATCCCACCAGGTTTCAGTGATATGTATTATATCCTATTTGGTTTGCTATGCTAGGAGTTCAAGTTCATTTGTTTATTTCCTAGGCTTTGTGCATTAGTGTATAGATGGGACACCCCCCAGCTCCTTATATAAAATCCCCCCTCCCTCTCTTGGGCGCTTGCACTATTTGCCTGTTCTGTCTATAACCATTTGGCTATTATTTCCATCCTTTGATGTATTATGTATGTTAGCAGGAGTGGGCAACTGACCTCCCAGATGCTGTATTGTCTACATTGACTTCCAGTAGTCAATTTCTGGATCACTTGAAAATACAAATTTTTCACCCCTGAAAGCCCTGGCAGATTGGAACCACTGACTCTACTCACCTGAACCATGTAATTCTCTTCCAAGGCTTTGCCTGGATGCCCTTACCAAGTGAAGTACAATGATGACTATTAGGGAGAGGGGATTATCAGTAGCAGCATTCAAGTTGTGAGATGCTTTCCTTTGATGAGATTTATCTAATCCCTTCTTTCTAATTGCTATTTTATTCCAAGTTACAACAAAATCCAAAATCCACAAGCAACAATACTCTTTTTGGATCAACGCCAAAGCATAAAATATATTATGCATGCTTTTGAAACTTCACTGGTTACTTCATCAGACAAAGTTGTTAAAAACTATGCAGGAGAAAATTTGTGATGATTTCTGAGTCACAGGCCTACATTCTGTATGAGATGTTGTCAGTTAAAATGGGGCTGAAGGATTTTAATGTGAGCAGAAGCCATTCCCCTTATTGGCCATATAAGGACTAGAGACAAAGAGTAATAAAAGACAGGTAATAAAATGTCAACTACCATTGGCAACAGAAAAGAAACTTCTCTTGACATCCAGATGTTCCAAATTGTGACGTTAAGGCTTAAATTTAATTCACTGTTTTTATTTATTCTCAGTGTTTGTGAAAATCTTTTAATTATTCTCCTTTGTTACAGGACATTTTAGGCTGTGATTAATTTAATTTTTTGCTTTGCAAAACTGTGTATTTTTTAAAATGAAATCCACGGTTACCAGGGAAGAATCCTTTCTTTATGATCGCTTGGCGAACCAGTCACTAAGAACTTTGTTTTCAGCAGCTAGAGAATTGGATTGTTGAGCTGTTGTAAGTAAAAGTAACACCAAATAAATAAATAAATAAATAAATACATACATAAATAAATACCATGAATACATCTATAATAATGTCTGTGGGAATCTACAGATATTCTGAAGATCACTACCACCACTATAGTAGTGGGCAGGTTTGAGGAGCCATTTCCCCACAAGCTCAAACATTTCCCTTAGTCCACACACTTGATACCAAAACTCAAAGTGATTTTAAGGCTGGAGATTATGGGGCCTGTCTCCCAAAAGCAACTTTCCCAAGCTTTGAGTAAAAGTGTTTTTTTTCACTGGAATTGGAATATTTCAAAATGCTACACAAATAAAGCCCCATTTGCATTTTGTCCTTTATGTTTTGATGCTTCTTTAAAAACAAAGAATAAACAGTTGACCATTTCAGAGCAGGTGGCGTTTATCTCCTTACAATTTTCTTCTTTTAATGTGCTTTTTGGTACACTCTTCACAGTGCTTTTATGCACAGAGAACATAAAACAGAGGGCATTTTGTTTTGTTTGTGAATAATGTTTGTATCAGGTGATGAGACCATAAGGTAAGAGGCACAATGCCACAGTTAATAGAAGAAAATCTTTGAGAAAGTGGAGGCTGCATATATACTAAGCACGGGAAAAATCATGCTGAGCAAGCAAAGTACACAATGGATTAAAAAAAGGAAGGGTAGTGAATAGAGTGGGAGGATTCAGGGAGCAAGTCAGAGGTCTAAGGCATTCAGATGCATTAATAATGAAACACAAGACAGTTCTAGGTTTGTGTCTCTCTGGAGTACACTTGCTATAGATGGAATATCTCTAGCAAATTTTTATGGGAAAAACAACATTATTAGTTAGAAGGTCTAACTGTAACAGTTGGCCTGTGTCTTTCTGGGGTGACCCCAAATAAGGTCACTAGAGTCTTGTTTGTGAAAGACCTATTGTTCCGGAGATAAAAATGTGACCAAAGGATTAACCTCTAATTATTAAAGAATTATGCATTGGTTGAACTTCTGTTTGACTTTGACCATGGAGCTGTTTTCATTGCTACTATAAATTTAATGAACCCTTTAGATTTTTGGCATATCTTCTCCAGGAAGTCTCCAGTACAGCATATGAAAAGTTTCAACACTTATTTCAAGATACTACAGAATCTATTGGGTTCGAATTAAAAATAAAATCCATTCATTAAGACCATTTGATGAGTTTTCAGCAGAGCTAGGGAAAGCTACTTCTTAGACCACCATTCTCAGAATGCTCCAGCAGCATGAGTCCATGCTGGCTGCAGACTTCTGGGACTTATAGTCCCCAAGAAGTATTTTTACAAGCTCTCTTTTTCACTGGCTTGATAGAAAATTCACTGACTGAAAAGAAATGATCCATGCACAGCGTAAATGGCCTGCCACAGCAAAATCTGAATGGTTTTATGAAGCCAGTGTTGTTTTTAAAAGATATATATTAGGCTTTGGGTTTCAAGATCACTCTTTACCACACACAAGAAGAACCACCACCCTTGAGCACATGGAAGCAGTAAAATAAAGAGAAAAGCTTGTTAAAAAGTCCCAGTAGGAAAAAGAAAAGGTCACAGAATTCTAGGGTTGCCTGATGGAAAACTGGAGAGGGCTCCTGTACTTTTAATAGTTGTGTAGTAAAGGGAATTTCAGTTGGTGTTGCTTATTACCTGGTTCATTGACAAGCAGCCCCTGCTGATGTTCCCACTTCTACACAGCCATTAAAAGTACAAGAGCCCTCTCCATTTTAAAATCAGGCAACACATAAGGTTGCCACCCAAATTTCTCCCTAGACTTTGAAAATGCAAGTTACTGAGGCTGTTTTGCAAAGTGCATTCAATGTATTAGGAGTTCAGCATTGATCTACATTTCTATATTTAAATGCCTCAATTTTTTACAAAGCTCTCTCTCTCTCTCTCTCTCTCTCTCTCTCTGTGTGTGTGTGTGTGTGTGTGTGTGTGAGAGAGAGAGAGAGAGAGAGAGAGATTATAGTCACATGCACAGATTTCAGTTTTCCAAATCATTTCAGTTTTGTCCCAACTACCACCATGTGCTCACTTATTAATGAATTACTTACAGGTCTATCTCAGTTAATGAACTAGATGTGGTTCTGGACATTACTTATTTAACATAAAATTTGGTGCTAAAGGCAGAATAAATAGAGTAAAACAGAGATAGGTTCATACACCACAAAAAAGAAGAGCAGTTCTTTCTAATTATTTACCTGTATCTTGGAAATTAACCAATGGCCATTGGAAGCAGATTTTTGTGTCTTTTTACTGCTAAAAATTGGTACTTAATTGATGGAAATTTTCTTCCATCTGTAATCCAATAGATAGAACATTTGAAAGAAAGGTGTATAGATGAAATTTACAAATGGATCTATATTTGGACATTTGGTCAGCTTTTATAGAAAATATTTAAAAACTTGTTTTTAAATTTGGCAACTACTCAATATGTTTTTAATTTTGTAGAACTTTTGTAATTATTTATTGTTCTAAGTTGATTTTATTGTAAACTACCCTGCAATCTTTGGATAAAGGGTGGGATATAAATATTTTAATAAACAAACAAACATTTCAGGTATATCCTGTGTAAACCAGGGTAGCAGAATGGAGGGGAGGGGGTGTTTCTCACACCCTCAGTCACAACTAGAGGTGGAATCAGCTTGGAAAGTACTAAATGTGATGCCTACTCTTCCCAAATAGAGGTCGGCATCCTCTCAGTGGGGCATGTAGGCCAATATATGCTGTCATATGCATTTTTATGGCCACTGTGGATGATGGAATCCAGCTCTGCCATCTGTGCAAAAAACCCCTCCTGCATTGTCTTTGCCTTAGTGCTCTCCCCATGGCCATTTGGTAGTTGTGAGATAAGGGGGTGGTGGTGCATTTTGGACAGACAGCACCTATCTGCATGAAGAAAATTTCCTCCTTTTGGGTGTATGGGAAGATGCCTTTGTTTTCCTGTGGCCAGTTGCTTAAGCACATCCAGCCAATGCCTATCCATCCCCTGTTACCATCACACCACCAAATGACCATGGGGGCTGCCACAGAACTAGGAGAGGTCAGAGAAAGGCACATGGGGGCATATAGTTATGCCTGACACAGCTTAATGCTTTGTCAGTATTATATAAGATCTTGGCCCTACAGAGCCAAGCACAGCACAAACTAAGAAGTTTGCTGCTGACAGGGTAGAAAAAACATGTCAGGCTGGCTTTTTTGGTTGTTGAAAAGTTTGACATTCTTTATTGACTGTGCAGTGACTGAAACTCCCCCCTCCAACCCACCTTTTAAGCACACAGGCTCTCAACAGAGCCATTTCCATCTTGCTGGAGAGTGGGAGAAGCAGCAGAGATGCAACCAGGATGTAATCTGCAGAGATCTCCTGAGGACTTCCAGAGGTCTCTATGAATCCCTGCTCCAATGTTTCTGGCTACAAGAAAGTAGCTGGACTCATTTCTTATGATTCTCCCACTCCCCAATGACATGAAAATGCCTCTGAAGTGCAGGCTCTGTTGCTTAGAATGTGGGTTCGCAGGGAGGTAGCACTGGAGACAGATGTAGGTATTATGTGCCAGAGGTATGTTTCCTAATGCAAGATTACAGTCTATGTTTTCCCCTTTACAATTCTTGAAGTGCCTTTAAGTTATAGCCAGGAAGACAATGGGCTCATAGGGATGACTGGGTTGAGTTGTGGGTTGAGTCTCTGGAAGTATTGAGAATTTCTAGTTCTTTTTGTTTGGTTTTACCCATCTATTCACAGTTTACATCCAAACTCTTTCTTGAAACATCCTAAGTTTTCCTCACTCCCACCCCCCAGTTAAAGTTGGGGAGTTGCAGTTAAAATGCTAAAGTACTTTACCAATACAACACTAGGATCATTCTTATTAGGATCATTTTGTTTTGGTGTAGACATTCCTGGATCTCTGTTGAATATGTGTCCTAGAAACAATAGCTGTGTTTACTGGTGATGACCATCTGACTTATTTTCAAGATAAAGAAACAGACAACCAAGTGGAAATAAGTTTCATTTAAAAAAATATTTGCTTAATTTAAACTGACCTGGGAAGTAGGAATAAAAAGTCTTTGGTGCCAGGACTTTGCAGGAAATACTTTAGGATGAAGAAAATATCACATAGATCTCCAAAATAATGTATGTTTGTAGAAAAACAAAGCCAGGGACTTCCAGGGATTATTATTATTATTATTATTATTTGGAGACAGTCTAATTGTTACTTTCACAGCCAATATATGAACCAAACACAGCTTGCTTTTAGTATTCACATCTTTAGTAGTTTTCCAATAAAAATGCATATAAATATTATGGTAGGATAAATATATATAGTTGTAAATGCATTAGTGAAAACAAAATTCAAAGTAGCATTTTATTAGGGGAAATTGACTGCAAAATTTGTGTATTAGGCAAAATTGGTTTTTGCACAATAACAATTGCCAGAAGGAGAAGGTAATCAATTTGTTTATTTGTTTTATTTATAACCCTCCCTTTCTTCCACAGAAAATGGATAAAAAGAAGTAAAAGTAAACAAAACAAAACAAAACCTAAGACTGTGCAAGGCTTTTATCTGGCTGACTCCTGAACTGAATTTGGACAGATTTGCACTGGTTCCAAATAGGATCAGGTCTGGCCAATGTGGTTCTGGGTTGATTAACCTGAACCTAAACGATCCAGAAGACAACAAGGAGGAGGCAGATTCTACTGGAGGGGTGTCCCACAGCCTGGAAGCAGCCACTAAGGAAACCTCTTATGTCCTGACCAGTTGCCCCTGTGTGGGTGGTGGGCCTGAGTAAAGGGCCTCTCCTGAAGTTCTCAGAACACTATCAGACTTATATGGGAGTCTAAAGTCCCAGTAAACCTGATTGGAAAAATGAACAAAGGTATTACTGCATTCTTATGTGTTAGGAGAAACAGAAACAAATAGATCAAAGAAGTGCAGGTAGTGTGGATTGCAGAATACAATGAATCAGAAGACATGCCTAAATCTACTTGTTACTCTGAACTACAGTAAATCCATGTAATAAATGGGATTTACACAGGTATTCAGATATTGATTCAGTAGATCTGCACTAGCTGAGACTAGTATTTGGATTTAGGCCAATAGCTGATGTGTACATGGCATGGAAACTAAATTAGGGAAGGTACAGGAAATAAATATGAGCCAAAGAGCAGAAATGAATGGGTGAAAGGTGGGAACTGTCATTTTACCTGATTATATGACAATCAGATTACCCATTAAATTATTCTGGGTTCAGATCAGAATTGTATATTGTACTGCTGACATTTCTTGAAGGAAACAGAGGTAACAGAATCTTGATTACTTTCATGTTCTGAAATCGGTGCCCTACTTATTGTCCAATAATACTTGAATCACCAAATTTTTGCAAATTTAATGTTGCCAAGAGTGCTGAGCTACATTTCAAAGGAAGGAACTGGCAACAACATCCCTGAGTACTCTTTGCCTAAGAAAACCTTATGAAATTCATAGGGTTGTCATAAGTCAACAGGTGACTTGAAGGTACAGACATACACAGTGTTGCCAAAATGTCCCTGAAATACTCATACAAGGATTCAACTACTGCCTCTTTCCATATATGATATGGTACAAGTCTTAGTGTTGATGCTTCTTCCTCTACGATATTCCCCCATGGACTCCATGAGCTCTGTCTATACAGACCACATGCATGCCTTCCTTCAATAACAGCAGGATAATTATTTCTGGCTGTGAAATCTTTTAATTTATTTCTTTAATAAAATTAATTATAAATATTTGAATTGAGGTTTTGTGTCATCAGAGAAGAAAACTGGAAAAAATAACCATTTTAATTATTAATAAAATAATTAATTATTATTTAATGAATTTCTTGCAGTAATAAGAAATTGTGAGGGTTATATTAGCTTCTAATAAACAAGGGATGCAAATGAAGTATTAATTGCAATCTTTCTCCAATATAGTCTTATGTGCTTGTGCAAGGAAGGACTGATAGATGCATAGTGCTTTATGTGTAAAAACCTGTAGTGTTCCTGTTACTTTAATTTCAAGCCAGTCTGTTCATGTTGATGAATATTTTAGTAATTCACTATAAAACACACACACACACACACACACACACACACACACACACACGGGAGGGAGGGAGAGGCAAAGGGAGAGAAGGAGAGAAAGGGAGGAAAGAAATCAGAAATACACACATGTTATCAAATGCATTAAACCTTGCTTTATAAAGACCAAATCACAATATTACAGAAAACTGCACCCTATCTGGCAAACTATGTGGGTTCTACTGTCATATCTTTGGTAGAAATATGATTTCTCCCTTCCCTGCCCTTGGGATCTACAAACCACCTGCAAAGACAGCTTCTTCTATGGGCTGAAAGTCTATCAGGTTGCTATGGTAATGTGAAAAGGGGGAGAAGAAAGAGTAAACCCTAATGAAAGGCATTGAATGCTTGAGTTTTACCAGCAACACAGCTCTTTAAAGGGGAGGGGGAACCCTTCATTTGCATTCATGTGCATAAATCAACCAGCAATGCTTCCTCTGTCATTCCTGGCTTCTCTGGATCATCATCTCCTTGAGTTTTTAAGGCCAATGCTTAAAGTGTTCCCTGCCTCGTTTACTATATAAATTTTATGGGCCAAAGGAAGAAAGAAGGGAAATGCTGAGGCAAGCAAAGCAATTAGCTACACTGAAGCATGCAAAACAGAGACCAAACGGAGGTTGTATTTGTTTACTGCACCATAGCAGATGGGCAGGTTATGAAGATTGGTTTGGTTATGCACTTCAAAATACATAATGACAGGAAACATCATTTAGGTGGAAAAAAGAGATGTTCTCTCTCCCCCCCCCCTTTCCTGGGGGATTGCAATAGGACCTAAAAGCAAAGAAAAATATATATTTCCATGTTTTCATTTAAGAAAAAACAAACAAAGCACAAAGGACTACCTGGTTTAAACACACATTATCATTAATATAGTCATTATTGTTATTATTGTGATTGTGATTATTATTATTTCTTTTTGCTTAACCTCCTTATTGCTATCATGTTGGAAAAGTATATATATACATGCATATGTTTATTAAACATATGTCATCATAAGTCAGAGACAACTTGAAGACACACAACAACAGCAGCTATATCTAACTACATTCTGCATTATGCCATCACTAAAATGAATTCTGTGTTTGATCATCTAAATTCAATTGTTAGTCTCAAATAATAATAATAATAATAATAATAATAATAATAATAATAATAATAATAAATTTATTTGTATCTTGCCCAATCAATGAGGTATCTGGGTGGCTAACAACAGTGGAAGTACAATAAAAAATACAATAAAAACAACCAAATCCCTTCCCAGCCCCCCAGCCATATATAACAGACAATAACAATAAACAATATCAATACAGTGGCAATCAATAGGAAACATAAGAATGTTACAAATCAAACAAGGTTGATAAAAAAGCCTTTCCCCAACCCCTCAGCACAAGTTCACATCAAAACAATATTAAGCAAATTAAATATAAACATAACATAATATCTGATAGAAAAAACATAAAAATAACAATTTCAGTATGTCAAGAACCATAATCTATATAACATAATAAATATCAAAAACTACAGTTTATCACAATTATTAAAAAAAATCCCACACACAATTATAACAGAATAAAGTTCAAAGGAGGCAAAAACAGGTGCGTCGTCACCTCCTCTCCCGAGTGAGGGACTGTTGGAGATAACAGATGTCCCAGGAATCTGTGGTCCTCTCAAACCCCTGGCAGGCTACGGATTGTGAGGAAGAGACACAGAGAAACAGAGCTGACCAACTGAACTAATGGGAACTTGATAAGTCAAAACCTATGTAAATGTCATTAATTCAATAGGTCTCTTTTTGTGGGAAATGGGAATTAGACTTAGGCCATTATATTTGATGGCTTGAATCCTCCTGTTACTCCCAACTGAAGTAGACCTATTGAATCAGTGGCATTTACTTGGATGTCAATTCACCATTCAACACATGAGTAAGTGAGTTCTATTCTGGTTGGAACTATCAATAGAATTCAGGTCATTATTTTTGTATAGCACATAGGCAAGTGGCACTTTAACGTTCAACTAGTACTTGGCTTGATGCCTATATTTGTGTGAATATAATAAAAATGATGTATTGGTATGTACTAAAGAAAATCAGCAACTGCAGCTGTCTAGGCCTATTCCAATTATTTAAGATGTATCACATGGTTCTTCTTGACAACTCTGGGCGTCAATGAGAGCGAGAATGGAAAAAGGCATGGAAAAATGGCACCTGATGCAATAGATCTGGCTGGTAGGCATTTGAGTGGTGATCGATTCTCCTACCATTTCTAATTACTAGCTCAAAGTAGCTCTACAAGGGGGCATCTATACTACAGAAATAATGCAGTTTGGCTCCACTTTAAGTGCTATAGCTCCAACCTATAGAACCCCGGGGCCTGTAGTTTTACAAGTCTTCAACCTTTTCTGCCAAAGAGTGCTGGTGTCTCACAAAACTACAAATTCCAGTATTCTGTAGGATGGAGCTCTCTACTTCTGTAGGATGGACATCAAACTGCATTATTTCTGCTGTGTAGATGCACCCCAAGAAAACCTGTTGCTAAACACAGGCGTGTAGTGTTTATATGAAAAGCAATTAGTATTTTTAGAAAGTAATTTTTGACAGTGCGTAACAGTGGTTTATTTATTACTTACTTTTCCTTTATGCAGTATGTGATCTGGGTGCACATATACTCTGGATAAATAACATGCTACAACTGTGATCTATTGTAGGATGTTATTTACTCTTATAGGTTTCATTGAAACATATGTTCCACATCTTCCTTCCTTCCTTCCTTCCTTCCTTGTCCTCTGCCTTTGCCTTCAAAAGACCTTCAAGGCTAACACATATCTTTAATGTATGGGCTGTATAACTAGAGGAATAGGGTGGCTGTCAGGCGAGGGGGAAACTAGACATCTTTTTTTTCCTCAGTAGAGAACTCTGTCCTTTCTCAAACCTTTTTGTGTTTTTTCATTTTTAAATTTGTTCTCCAGAACCCTGTTTCAAAGTGGAAGAAGTGGAGGGTGGGATGCCTGTAATGGCTAATGAACATCACACATTTTTACTATTGGCAGATGTGAAAATCACTTAATCCTTGTGTACCAAAGTAAGACAATGCTCTTTAGCTCAGTTAATAGTAATGTATTGCCAACATATACTTAAACCTTGTAAGGTTGAAGGTGCTAAACCAAATACAATTGGCTTTATGTCTGATAAGTTCAGCCTCTGTCCTACCAACCTCACTGGGCACCAGGTACAGTGGACTAGTCAAACTCAATTGTGCATCCAGCTTTGGATATCTAATCCATGTTATGAAATTGAAGATTAATTGGAGCTGACCAGCAAACTGTAAAAGTTTTAAAAATAAAATACAATATATTTCAGTTACAGTGAGAAATAGCTAATCTTACATAATTGTTTGAAAGTCGATTTTCCTGGACCTTAGGGCTGCCATAAATATATGGATAATTCTGAGGTGTTTTCTGCCTGTTTTTGATATAAAAATAAAATCAATGTGAAAATTTGGATCTGAATTGTTGTGTTTATGTTGTATTTTATGCTGTTGTTAATATTAATGTACATATTATCTTTCTTGCAATATGCAAAAGACATAATTCACATACTAGGTCATGCCCTGAAAGAAGTAATGTTGGCTGGCCAGACAGCTTTTGAAATGCTTCATTCTTTGGTTCCCTGTATGTTGCTAACGTAGATTCAGAATACATGCTGTTTTAAGTTTGTTAGCTTCAGTAGCTGCTGAAGGTCACTTGTTACAGGTATTAGACAAAGATGCACTTTGTCAGACTTTAGCCTCCAGTCATAGCACAAGATATTGCTTTCTACATTCTTTTAAATGTCAGGTTTTACCATATGATTTTCAGCACAGCTATTTTTACTTAAAGAAAGAAAAAGAAATTAAAGGGCATTTCTTATCTGAAGAGTGTTTATTACTTTCAGAAAAGACAGTTAATTCATAGGATTTGATTTATCCCAGAAACAACTTTCTCTCAACTTTGAATCCTGAAATATCCACAAGATACTGTATGTAACAACAGTATAATGCCAGAAAATTACAAGCCAGTAAAATAAAATAAAAAATCTACATAATGCAAATAGCAATGGTAAAAGCCACACACACAAAACACAGGATGCCAGCCACAGATGCTGCCGAAATGCCAGGAAGAAACTCTTCTAGAACATGGCCACATAGCCCCAAAAACCCACAAAAACTATAAACACAGGACATTATCAAACTGGGGCTGGTTTAGCAATAAACGTGCTAGTGAAAAGAAACAGAAACAAAAGCGCTATAGCACCCAATACTTTCACACTGTTGTGCTTTTGCGCAAAAGCACAAGAATGCCATAATTAGTTTTTTCACATACCACCCAATAAATTGATATTATTTGGGAATTGGTTGTTGTGCGCATATGCCATTTAAATGTTGAATTCCCTGGGCTGCTTCTGCTTTCCCTTTTAATGGTAAATATCTCTGGCTGCAGCCTACTGTGCTTCAGAAGTGAAAGTTCCCTGGCCAGTGTGACCCCTTTAAATGGCCGTGTTTCTTCACCAGTCCCCTGGCAGTCGTGCTTCAGTTGAGAAGGCTATTCATAGGATATCACATGAATAGTTTGTTCCTTTCTATTTCCAGGCTCTTCCCGGGATAATGGCTGATTGAGCGCGATGTTGTCTGAAAAATCTGATGCCCAATCACACAATTATCCTGGGATTTTGCCTTTTTCTTCTTTCTGACATGTGATAATGTCCATACAAGGCAGAAGAACAGTTGGTTACAGTAGCCAAATGCCTTCTGAAACAGCGAAGTCACAACTTGCTTACCTTGCTAGATAGATACCCAAGAATGATGGAAGTGTGTAAGTCTCCCAAGGAAGCAATTCAGAGCAATCACTGATGTAGCTCTTTCTTATACTCAGACAGCTAGCCTTTCCTAAACAGGATTTTACACGTTTTATACCAAAGAGCTGTGACAGCTGGTAAAACCAAGTAGTTTATGTCAAGTTCTGAGATCCATGGCCTGTTGTAGTTGACAGGGAAGAAACACTACCTTTTCAGGATAGTGCAGTCAATCAATCAATCTTTTATTCTGTGTCACAGACCCAACAAAACTCATAAAATATATAAAACAGTTTAAAACATTTAAAATTTACAAAACCTATCTTAACAACCCAATTAATTTTATGGAATCCTGACTTGATTCCTCTTCATTTAGTAAACAAGAAAAAAATCCTCCTTGCTGTAAGATGACAAGATTAATTTCTTTTGGTCAGGCTCAGAAAGATATTTGAAGATGATCAAGACTTTTTTGTGCATGTCTCTGAAATGCAAAAATATAAATAAATAAATATGTATAAAATGTTGGGCTAACAGAAATTGAAGTCTTGGATAGGGTGTTTCTGTCTTTGGGATAAATTACTCTGTCCCTTTGTGCTTCCACTGTGCCTAGGTGCATGTACTAAGCTTTGCAAAGGGAAGAAACAAATTTTGTGCAGGGCACAAGTTTTTTGCTAAGTACATTTTGTGCAAATTGCAAACAAAACCCATTGGGCATCTTGATTTCATACTGGAGTTTGATCTCTCATGGGGGTTGGTTAATTCTTGAGACATTGTCTCAATGTGTTGAGAGGCATAATCTTGTCTATAATCTTGCCAAAGGTGAGGTTTCATTGGCTTGTTTGTTGCATGAAGATAGATATGACAATTTTCTTGAATCAAGAATTTTCTTGATTCTTTTCGGTATCTGTTTCCAACGTATGGCGTCCTACTGCACAAATGTTTTGAAAATAGCAAAATATTGCTTGTATTTGTTACATCTAAAAAGATACAACATAAAATATGTGTTTCTTGTTGTTGAAGACAAACTAAACCAGCTCTTTCCTAATTTACTGGGAACTTTCTACTGAGACAATTCCTTCTATTATCTGGAAAGTACCAAAAGAATTATATGTTATTTAGAACAGAAAAGCATCCTAGCAGTTTTCTGTCAATAACATGCCTACATTTAAGAAAAGACATGTCATTTTGCTGATGATATCAAAGAATCAAAATGAATGAACATTTCAAGATATCCTTAATTCAAAAACTCTCCAGTGTCTGTTTTTCAACAACATGTTTGAAGTCTTCAGAAATGTCAATGCAAGATTGAATAGATTTTAAAATCAAAGCACAAGTAAAGCATACTTGCTATTATTGTATGTAATATATGCATGCATTTATGTAATGTCTAGAACTGAACATATCTTATTGTAGGTATTGCAAGATATTATTGTTTAAGGATATTGGAAGAGTCCCATCCCATCAAATAAAACGTTCATGCATAATAGTGATGGGTGGATACTCTTGGCTAAATTAATACAAGAAATTAAAATAATTTATTTTTAAAAAATTGGAAAAACACAGCAAAACAACTGAGGTTAAAAAATGCCCATGGAAAACTGAACTCAATTTATTCTTAAATTATGTCCCTGAGATCAGTATGGAGCCTTATGATTACTTCTCCCAAATCTTCATTGTAAGATAACTATTTTCTGAAGCTGCTTTCAGCTGGGAAATAAGGATAGAACCATAGGAAATTCATTCCCTATGGCTCTCTAGATGCCTAGATGCTGCAGGAAGAAAAAGCACCTTCAGAAGATTCTGGGGCCCCACATAAGGCATAATCTATAAGTATCAGCACTTAACTTCTTTCTTCTGCCACTTTGGCAGATAAATTTAGAAATCGAACAAACTGTTTTTATGAGAAAGACACAGAAAACAGAATCAAAACAAGCCTAATGTGAACCAGACCCAAACTTGTCATAGGCTTAGGAGTCAAACTGTTCAGACTCATATTTCAAAATCCCTCAAACAAAAATGCTGTCACTGCAAATAACTAGAACTATTTGACTGCTTTTATAGATAGCTTTAAAGATTTATTAGACAATTTCATGGAGAATATGTAGGTACCCGTAGTTATTAAGCTATATGCTATTTTGAGGATCTGAGGTACCATGCCTCTAAATATCAGTTGTTGGAGAGAAATAATGGAAGAAGGCCATCTGCCTGGATATTAAGTATTTTTCAACCGAATTGTGATCCTGACATTCATCTTGTTAATTTCACAGTTTTAATATATATATATATATATACATATAGATAGATAGAAAGAGAGAGAGAGAGAGAGAGAGAGAGTGTCAGCAACAACTTGAAGGCACACAACAATAACAACAACAACAACATATATTAGTGAGTGCAAGAGCGAAAGAACAAAAGAGAGTCGAGGTCTGTCTAAAACATTAAGCAACCTCATGGTTTCCATATGTCAAATACATCTTTAAACCACAAGCATGCATTTCTTAATTCCCATCTTTTCCCTCGCATCCTACTTTGGTTTCAACTACTATATACTGTGATTCAGTGCATAACGTGCTGTGGTTCGCTGTTGTGAAAGACCTGGGTTCAAATACCAGTTACAAAATTCATTTGGTGTTTCAGGCATCCAGCTGTCCAATTTTCATTCTTCCAATGGGGCTTTTCAAATTAATGGCATAGATTTCTTCCTACTTTGGTTTCAATTACTACAGTGAGCCTGCGCCATACATGGGCATTGCCGCGTGGTGAGTATGAGCCTCATTATATCCAATGGGGCTCACAAATGGTGCGCATGGCTGCATGGTGCATGCGTGGCTCAAGCATATGCTTTTTTTGCTTTATGTGTGTGTGGGGGGGTCCAGAACAGATCCCCCACATAAAGCAAGGGCCCACTTCGTATAAGTGACTCCATTGTGATTCAGTGCATAATATGCTCTGGCTCATTGTTATGAAAGGCCTGGGTTCGACTTCCGGTTAGTAATGGCACCTTGTTAAGACGGATCTCGGAGGGCTCCGGGGAAACGTCTCCTAGGTGCGGGAAGGCTGTCCTCCGAAGGTAATTTGAGGGACAAAAAATCCTCCTTAGGAATAGGGGGATCAGAGGGCACTCAGCGGAGGTTCCAGACCAATGCCCAGGACTGAGAAATCAGAAGTAAACCTGGTCTCGGTTTGAGGTCTGGGAAAAAACGCTGGGATTGGGGTACCCAGGAGCAGTCCACACCTGCATCTTAGTGTTGTGGGTTTTCCCACACAGAAGCGCCACTAACTATTTTAATTTTGAAAATAAAGGAATATAAAGGGGAAAAAAAGGCTATGAATATTCCAGAAGTAACTGCTACACAATAGCCTTTAAGATAGGGGAAAGAAAGAGGTCCACGTTTGTGCTGAAAATAAAGTGCAATTGGGGAATTAAGAGGACTTAACTTGAATGAAGGAATTTTAGATGTTATAAAGTTTGTTAACTGGAGATCCTGATTTTTTGACCACGGATTTATAGGACTTTTGGATTTATAGGACTATTAGTGAAGATATAATTTTGGAGTTGAAGTTGATCTGGACTATTAATAGTGAAACGGGGCTGCTTTACTCCCATGAGAAGAAAGAAGATAATTTGGACCCTTCTTGTCATCCAAGATAAAAGGACATTGATTTATTGAATCTAAGTTTTATATTTGGAGGGGGACCTAAAGAGTTATAGAAAAAATAAAAGGACTTTGTCTGCTACAAAATGGGGAAAATGTCCTTGAAAACGCA
Organism: Sceloporus undulatus; assembly: GCF_019175285.1. Lineage (NCBI taxonomy): Eukaryota > Metazoa > Chordata > Lepidosauria > Squamata > Phrynosomatidae > Sceloporus > Sceloporus undulatus. Next base: position 108,578,469 of record NC_056522.1, on the reverse strand, counting down.
CCTGGCTTGTGACTGGGGGAGAAGAGTCAGAGGAGGTGCCGGCATATCGGGAGCCAAACCTTGAGGTGGTGGTGGTGGAGGAGTGAGTGTGTGTGAGAGAGAGGGGAGGCGACTCAAGGTCAAGAGAAAGAACAGCTGAAGGAGGCTGGCAGGAGAAGGAGTCGGTGAGAGAGTGGCAGAAGGAGGGGGCTTCGAGGACGGGAGGAGAAGTTGGTGGAAGAAGACGAAAAAGGTGAGGCGGTGGAAGACAGGAGGAGGAGTTGGCATGACGATGAAAGAGGACGAAGGGAGGGTGGATTTGGATGAGGGCAGGAGGAGGAGTTGGGGGAAGGAATAGGAGTGTTAGAGTGTGGAAAAGGAAATAGTAATAGACAAATAAGTAGGAGGGCTAGAATGGTGGAGGAAAGAGTCTGAGACAGAAGGGAAGGGGAGGAGTTGGAAGAAAAGGAAAAGAGTGGAAACCCATAGAGAAGAGGATCAGACTTCACAAAGGCTGCCGGGAGTTGTAGTTGCAAAGAGAATAAAGACAAAGGGATAAAGGGGGGGGGAAGGAAGTGAAATATAAGAATTCTCCACAGGTGTAGAGACTGCAAGTGCAATGCCAGAGGACATACTGATATAAAGGACACTTTAACTTATAAGGTATTTAAAAATGAAGATATTTAAAAATGAAGGGGGGAGAGAAAAAAATGGGGAAAGTTACAGTTTAGACAGACCTTGGAAGTACGTATGGGATTTAAAATTAAGATTATTAACCTGGTTGGTATAGACAGAGACTGAGGAATTTTTTCTGAAGATAAAAATAGATAGACATATATATATGTAGTAAATAAGATAGAAGGGAGTGTAACATATGCTAACATCTGTTCTTTGGTGGAGGGAGGTGTTTAACTTTAATTTTAAGAAAGAAGCAATGAATACAAGAAATCAAGCACAAAAAGCGAATTTGCAAAACCAAAATCAAAGAAGAGCCTCAGCAGAGAGGAAAAAAAAAAAACCCAGACATGAGTTAGCAATTGTTGTTAGAGAAGATGGAAAATTTATCTACGAACTTGACAAGAGAGATGAATAGTTTTAAGAAAGAAATTAAACAAGAAATAAGAGCTGATTTGAACCAAATAAATCAAACAGTAGAGAAGTTAACAATGGACATGCAAAGAACGAAACAGAGGGTGGAAATTTTGGAATTCAGAAATGAAAAATTGGAAGGGGAAATGGCTAAAGTTCTAAACAAAAGGGAAGATGAATTAGATGAAAAAGCAGTCTGGGAACAGAAAATACAGGGAAAATGTATTAAAATTAGAGGACTCCCAAAAGAAAAAAAAAATGTAAATTTAATGGAAAAGCTGAGTTCTAGATCTGCAATTTTTTTTTGGAGAAGGATATTGATATTTTTGAGGAGGAAATTGACAATTTATTTCGAATAAACTCATTAATTGCCAAACTAAAAGGTCTGCCCAGAGATGTGGCAGTATACTTTCTCAAAAAAGAACAAGAGACACCTTTTTAAATAAACATAATGAAACTCCCTTTCAGTATGAAGGTTTGGACTTAAAAGTGTTAAAGGACTTTCCGGGAAGGATAGTACGGAAAAGGAGTACATAGGCTTGACAAAGTTTTTATGGAAGGAAAGAACTACATATTGATGGGAATTACCAGAAGGATTAACTTTTTGGTGGAGAAATAAAAGAATGAAAATTGCAACACCTGAACAAGCCAGAAATTTTCTAAGAAGAAATAATAGAGACACAGATAGAGACCAAAAGAAGGACAACCCAGAATCAGAAGAGCAAAAAAGAAAAGAAGGAATAACAGCTGCAAGTTCATCAGCCAACTAAAATAAAGAAGGAGAAGAGGACCCAGTGGAAGGGTTATCACAAGATTCTGTGCTAACAGTTGCTAATACCAGATGTGGACAACCAAGAATTGTTACAAGAAGAAAGAAGACTAAGGGGAGAGGAGCAAGAAGAATTAGAGAGACAAGAGGAAGAAGAAGTAATACTGGGAGATAAATAAAGTTAGCTGCTACTTAAATTGACTAAGAAAGTAAATTTCTAATAAAGCTTAATTTCTTTAAGAATTGGTGTTATTGACTTAAATAATTCAAGAGATACATTTTGAAAATGATTGACTGCCTGAAATTTGTAACTTGGAATGTACAAGGAATGAATACCCCACAGAAAAGGATTTTCCCCCCCATTACTTACAGAAATTAAAATTAGACATAATTTGTTTACAGGAAACAAGAATAAAGGAAAAAGATAAGAGACATCTGAGATGTTTAAAATTAGGACAGGACTTTATTTCCGCATCAAAATTACAAAAAAGGGAGTAGTAATATATGTTAATTTAAAATTTGAAGTAAAAGAAATTTATAATGACTCTGAAGGACACTGCGTAATTTTGGAATTAATACATAAAAACCAAATAATGATAATAGTAGGAGTATAAGGACCCCTAGAAAATAAAACAAAATTTTATAAAAAATTAAAAGAAAAAATAATGGAATCAGATTCGGACTCTATAATTATGTTAGGGGACTAGAACGGCGTGACAGACTCAAAAATAGACAGATTTTCAGAGCGTTAAATGAAAAAAGGACAAGGGAAATTACCTCAAGAGCTATTTAATTTGATGGATATATTAACAATAGGAGATGCATAGAGGTTGAAACATGGGAATAGTAAAGATTTTACATTCTACTCAAATCCACATAAATCTTGGTCAAGAATTGACATGTTTCTGATTTCAGTTCATCTTAGTGCAAAAATCAACAAAGTAGAAACACTACCAAAAATTTGGTCAGATCACAACCCCGTAAAATTAGAATTAGAAATAGGAAAAGGAGAATTTAATTGGAGATTAAATACAAATTTATTGAAGGATGAAAAAATTGTGTTGGAATTGAAAATTACCACAAAAAACTCTTTTAAAGAAAATCTAAATAAAGGAATGTCCCTACAAATAGTCTGGGACACCTCTAAGGTGGTGGTAAGAGGTTGGTTAATAAAGAAAGCCTCCGAAATTAAAAAAGAAAAGAATGAAAAATTGAATAATCTGAAAAAAGAATTGACAAAGAAAGAAAATCTTTTAAAAATAGACATCAAAAATAAAGAGATTCTACAGGATATAAAATATTTACAAAAGCAAATGTCAATATTGTTAGTAGAAGAGATGGAGAAAAAGTTGAAATATACCAGACAGAAATATTTTGAATCAGTGAACCAACCAGGGAAAATTCTTGCATACAAATTTAAAAAAGGGAAAGCAAAATGAACAATTAATTCAATAAAGGAGGGAGATAAAATAATTACAAATCAGAATCAAATAAAAAAAATTCTAAAATATTATACAGAGATGTATAGAAGTTCTAAAGTGGATAACTTAAAAGTAACACAATATCTGGATAAACAAAATATAGTAAAACTAACAGATGAGCAAAGAGAATGTTTGAATAAACCAATATCTTTACAAGAATTATCGGAAGCTATAAGGAAAAGTAAAACAGGGAAAACCCCTGGCCTGGACGGATTTGGAAATGAATATTATAAAGTTTGTGAGGAAGAACTAATAGAACCCCTTTTGGATACAATGAATGTAAACGGACAAATACCCCAAACATGGACTCACTCTAATATAATATTATTACCAAAAGAAGAAAAAGACTTAACAAATGTGAAAAATTATAGACCAATTTCATTACTCAATTCAGATTATAAATTATTAGCGGCCATATTAGCAGAAAGAATTATTTTTTTAAAAGAAATTGGATTCACCCAGATCAAAGTGGCTTTCTCCCGAATAGAATGATGAAAGATAATATTAGGAATATAGTAAATTTGATTAAAAAAAAATCATGAGAAAAGGATAGATTAAAAAATTGGCTCTAATTTTTATAGATGCGGAGAAAGCCTTCGATAATGTTATATGGGAGTTCATGTTTGGGGTTATGAAAATAACGGAAATAGGGAATAAGTTTCAAAAATGGATTGAGACAATAAATAAAAAACAAGAGGCAAATATAATAATAAATGGGGAAAAGTCCGGACCCTGTTCAATTCAAATAGGGGTAAGACAAGGTTGTCCCCTGTCACCTCTATTATTTATATTCATGCAAGAAATACTCCTAAATAATATCAAAGACAACAATTCAATTGAAGGATACAAAATGAAGAAAGAAGAGTATAAATTAAGAGCTTATGCAGATGACTTAGACCTAACATTAGCAAATCCTTTAGAAAATCTGAAAAAAATTGCAAAAACCTTTTAGAGATTATACTAAAGTGGCTGGCTATCGGATTAATAAAGAAAAAACAATGATGTTAACCTTCAACCCATCAAAAGAAGAATAAAGTCTATTGAAGGAAAAAAACATGCTTTCAAATTAAAAAATAAGGTTAAATATTTAGGTATTAAAATTACTAGAAAAATATAGAATTATATGAAAATAATTATGAAAAAACATGGGAAAATATTAAGGCAGATCAAAAAAGATGGAAAATCTTAAATATTTTGTGGTTGGGAAAAATAGCAACTGTTAAAATGTCTGTCTTGCCAAAAATGATTTTCCTCTTCCAAAACCTCCCAATAATTGTCAGTGATCAACCATTTAAAAAATGGGAAAAGAACATATTGAATTTTATCTGGAACGGGAAGAAACCCAGAATAAAAATGAAAGTCTTACAAGACTCAATAGAAAAAAGAGGGTTAGGAGTCCCGAACTTAAAATGGTATAATTATGCTTGTCCTAGATTGGTTAGTCGATTGGATAAAATTAGAAAAGAAGAGAACCATAAATTTAGAAAGGTCAGAATTGAAATTTGGATTTCATGCTTATTTATTTTATAAAAAAATGAAAATGGACAATAATTTTAAAAAACATGTGATCAGAAGGGCGTTGATAAGAGTTTGGGAAAAATATAAAATGGGTTGGTGTTCAAATCTCCCATTGTGGGTATCACCAAATGAAGTGATATTTTAAAGAGAAGAATTAAGAAAAGACTATTGGGTAACGTATGCGGATCTCACAAAATTACACCTGGGAAAAAGAGAAATGAAAACACAAGAAGAACTGCAAAAAGAAGGGTTTACATGTAATTGGTTTACATACAGACAATTTAAAGAAAGGTTTTGGATGGAACAGAAAACTACTGGATTTGGTTTAGAAACGAGATTAGACAAAATAATAAAGGATGATAAAAAACAAATATCTAAATTTTATAAATTAATACGGGACTATGAACTGGAAGAAGAAACAGTCAAAGAGTTTATGATAAAATGGGCTAGGGATATAAATCAACCTAAACAATTGGAGCAATGGGAAAAATTTGAAAGAGCAAAATAAAACAAATATTAAATATAAGTTTAAAAGAAAATGTTTATAAATCACAATACAGATGGTATTTGACCTCCTTTAAACTATCTAAAATAAATAAAAATAATGGACATAGATGTTGGAAATGTCAGAAAGATATTGGAACTTATATGCATTTTTGGTGGAATTATGGAAAAGTTACAACTTATTGGAAAAACATACATTCAGAAATGAAAACGATATTTAGTATTAAAGAACGTATGGACCCTAAAATGTAACTCCTGAATATCATTGATAACACCAAATTAGACGAGAAAGAAAGTAAATTGTTATTCCATGTAATTGTAGCAGTGAGAATGGTCCTTGCAAAGTATTGGAAGAAGGAAGAAATACCTACGTTGGATGAATGGAGATTGAAGGTGATGGAGCTGTACGAGATGGACAGATTAACTGCATTGTTGAAGAAAAAAATCACTAAAAGGTTTTCGCAAGGAATGGGAATTGTAGGAAAAATACATAATAGAAGAGAAAAAAGAAAGTATACAGACAGTCATTTTTGAAGTTTAATAGTATTTTATTATATAAAAATGTAATGTAAACAAGAAAGTATAGAATAATAAGGTTAGAACAGTAAGATATAGATAGAAATAGACACAAATATATAGGAATGATATATGAATCTTAAGGAGAAACAACAAACAGAGATAAGAGTTAGTAAAAATAAGATATGATAGGCAGGAAAAGAAATAGCCTTAGGAAGTGTACTAATAATTAATTGTATGATAAGAATGCTTGTATAATTTACCAATTAATTTAAAGATTTATGGTATATTTTGGATGTTAAATTCTTTTTTTTAATCAATAAAAAAGAAAAAAGAAAAAGAAAAAGAAAGAAAGGCCTGGGTTCAAATACTAGTCACAAAATTCATTTGGTGTTTCCGGCATCCATCTGGACCATGCCAACAACTACCAGGTCAGAATGCACAGGGAAGCCACTTAAATCTACACACACCAGGACAACTTCAATAGGAAAGAAGAAACACTGAAAGTAAACAACATTTGGCTACCAAATCAAGACTGAGTACATGCAAATGAACACTACCCAGGATGAGGGAGTTCCCTGCAGACAATGGATTGCTAATTAAATAGCCACACATATCCTCTTGCATATCCTCCTACCCTGAGGCCTTGCCATTCAGCAACAGACCAACACACAGAGTAACATGTAAATAACTTCCTCCCAACCAAAGGTTACACAAGTATATATACCCCACATACTTCCATGCCATCACCCTCTCAAGATGCCAATTTTGGGCACAGAAAAACAATGTATTTTTGTGCAATTTCTGAACAAACTATGCAATTTCCCACACAAAATTAGTCTTTTATCAAAAAACAAGGTATTTTTCCCATATATTTTCCTCTTATATAAGTTCCACAATGAAAAAAATGTTTAAAAATGTATATTCTTACATAGCAGAGAGGAAAACATCTGGCACTGTTCACACTTGCATTCAAGAATGAAATACTGTAAGTGAAGATTTATATTCCTAATATCCCTATTAGCTGTGTAGGTATATGTGATACACTGTAATCTCCCTTCAAGTAATTACAGTTTCAATTTTTAAACCATTAAAATAGTGTAGAGGCACCTTAGAAGAACAAACCTTGTGACCCTTTGCTAATGAAAAGAGATGAGCTGGGAATTTTAAAACAACTGAAATTCTACTGAATAAGCAAGATGGTGAATCTTCTTTATTACATTAATAATTGGTACCCATAAACATTACAGGGCAAAAGAAAAATATTACGGGAGCCAGATCAGGTTTCTCTTTAAAGAAAGAAAAAGAAAAGAAAGTTATCTTGTAGAGGAGCTGTTAAACACTCTGTGATCCCAAATGTCACCATAGTGAGCAATTTCAAGGTTCTGTGCAAAATAAGAACCTTGCAATTAATTATATTAATGGTTTTTGTGATGTGATGGAATGCTTGTGGTTTCACTCCACATTGCTGAGGTTTAAAGTGATTTCACTTGAAAAGAACTTTGCAATAGGGCATTTCCATCAAGAAGCAGAAATGTCAGACAGGCAGTATGTTTGACTGTAAGATTACTTACTTCAGAGAAACTGAAGACTGGGTGGCCAAATTAATTAGATAATTTTTAATAGCACTATAATGAATATTGCCAGGTTAGATTGACAATGGACAAGGAATGAGTGGCTGTTGGTCTGACTAGCTCAATATTTATGTATGTATGTATGTATGTATGTATGTAATGCACCAACTTTTACCCAGAATGGGCCCCAAGATGGCTCACAAAAAGAATAAATTAATATCTACCAGTGCAATTTTAAAAGAATTAAAATTGTCATAATTAAAATAATTAAAATAATAAAAGTAATAAAATAACATTAAAATATATAAAAGCATACAAATTAAAATAAATAAAAAACTCACACCGATAAAAAAAAGTCTCCTTTGCGTGATTACATATTTAAAGCCTCCTTAAACAAAAATGTTTTTAACCTGCCTGTGGAAGGAAAGCAGGGAGGAGGCTTTTCTGAACTACTTTCTCCCTACATCCCCACTCGTTCCCTCCATTCTGGTAGCCAAGGTCTCCTGTCCCAGCCCAGGATTTCCAGGGCCCCGTCCCGGATTCGCCCCTTCTCGCTTGCTGCCCCTCACTCCTGGAACCTCCTCCCCTTACAAGCACGACTCAACACGTCTCTAACCAGCTTCAAAGCCAACTTAAAGACTATTGCTGACCAACTCATTAATAATGAGACCAGACACAAGAGAACTGGGATATAAAATGGGCAACTTTATTTAACTCAACTTATTTAAACTTATTTCTTCGAGAACTGCAAAAAACCAGGGGGGAGAACCTTGTGTAGGAACAGCTGGCAGATGGTCTGCTCCAAGACCAATTCCCCAGCTTCCAAAGGGCGAAAACACCTGTGCCCCAAGGGCAATCCATACTTTGGGTTGCTCCCCGGCCGGCATCCGGAAGGCCAACCCAAGACTCCCCCACTTAACTCGCCAGACTTAAGTGAGGGTTTAAATCTCAAGCCAGCCCCAAGGCAAGTCTCTTTCCCTTCACGTTTACTCGCAAGACCTAAACGTGATTTCCAGAGACCTAGCTTCACCCTTTAGGAGGGTGCCGAGGTGTTCACCAAAACGTCTATCTCCCCCCCGCCTATGCCACAGATAAGGGGCAAGCGTCTGCTTAGCCCCTATCCCCCACAAGGCTGGCCAAACAGCCAAAACCCCTGCATGCAGATCTCGAAGAAAGAGCTGGTTCCCCACTTCAAAAACGTGGATGCCATCCGCTCAGTAGAGCTCAGGCTTAAGCAACATGATATCATCGTGAACCAGGTAGAAACCCAGTCCTCCATTTATAGCTTGTAGATCTTATCGTTGGCCCTTTTACAGGCCCTAATGTAAAGGCGTGGATCACCTCCACTGCCCCAAACTTGATGTGGCAGCATCGCCAACTCTAAAAGCATAACAAAATGCCATCTCTCATGAATGCACCGCATGTCATGAATGGCTTGACAAACAAGGGCCCTGCCCTTGAACAAAACCAAATCATTGCCTCCCAAATGTATCTGCAAAACAAGAGGGAGCAGAAACTGCCTTTCGCCAAAGACAGGAGCCAGTGCCACCACAGGACACATTTTTCTTTCCATTCATCAATGGCCATTATCTGATAGCCCCAGCTGGCCTCCAAAATGGCACTTCCTGGCTTGGCGGGCCACCCAGAACACCATGATGTGTCCGTAGATCCACACACGGTCTCATCACAGGGCATACTGCATCTTCGCCAAAGACAGTAGCCCGTGCCACCACAGGACACGTTTTT
>NC_056522.1:108428761-108569233 GCF_019175285.1 Sceloporus undulatus | reverse complement strand
GGCGGGAAGATGCAAAAGTATGGCCCTGTGATGAGACACCCCAAAGACAGTAGCCCGTGCCACCACAGGACACGTTTTTCTTTCCATTCAACAATGGCCTTATCTGATAGCCCCAGCTGGCTTCCAAAATGGCACCTCCTGGCTTGGCGGACCACACAGAACACCATGATGTGTCCACAGATCCACACATGGTGTCTCATCACAGGGTGTACTGCATCTGAAACAGATCATACAAAAACACCATCAATAAGTCAGAGGTCGCAAACATGACCCATAGACCTGAGATTTCATTGACCGATCCTCTGCATATCTCGTTGATGTACGCCCAAGGCAGCCACTGTAGATGCAGCCCCTATACAAAAGGAGCATGTGGCAAATACAACTCCGTTAAGGCATAAACCATTTAATATTCTTGCTGGAAATGAACAAAACTGGAACCTGGTGATTGGTAGCCCATCCAAATAGCATAACAAAGGGCCAGGGGTATGACCTTTAACTTGTAGGAATTTGTCTAAAGCTCTCACAGGACAGAGCAATTTATCACTGAATGATAGTAATTGTAGCACCTTGTCATTTTTTGCCTGGTTTGATTTGGAGGAATGGATAAAAAGGAAAATAGACTGCTCGGATAGAGTAACATCTTGAAATAACAGGGCCTTATTGGAGAAATCTTGTCTTGAAGCTACCACTAGCTCGCCTATCCTCAGCATGCCTAAAAAGGCATTTAGTGCGGCTGCATGGAAAAGCATTGCCTTATAAGAGGAAGTGGATAGAGATGGCCAAATAACACCGAGACCCTTTAAAATATTGGGTGACAGAGGCTTGTGTGGGTCCTTAGTTATTATAGCTTCCCTGTACCATCATTCCAGTAGCTTATGTATCCTAAAATCACTTGAAGTACCATGGCTGTAGCCAAAAGGTTATAGCCGAAAGCCTGTTCTGTCTAGACAAAACTGTTAATCCTTTATCATGTAAGGACACACAAAACTGTAAGAAATGTATAACAGACACAGGGTACCGGTCAGCCAACCCTGAGCATCTTTGGACTGTCATAAATTCATTGGCCGCCCCAACACAGGTTTTCTTTGATGCAGGCGTCAATGACAATCCCAAAGCCAGAACTAATTTTCCCTGCCAAGATTCCATATGTCTGTTAGCATCAGGTGTAGAGAATCTGCCACCTCTGGTGTAGAGAATCTGCCACCTCTGGAGCTAGTTGCCTGAATCGCTCCATCTGCATACAAGAAATAGAATCAGGAATCTCATTATCAATTCCAGGGAGGCTGCGAAGAGAATGTTATGCGACAAGCAATGCAATGTGAATGCACATTTTAATCTCATGATTTTATGTGATCTAGAGGTCAGTGAACTCACTACTTGTACAAACACCATGTTGTCACACCAGAGTTGGCCAACTCGCTTGTCCATAAATGTACGACAACTAAAACGGGGAACAATTGCAAGAATGTTAAGTCTAAAGTAATATCTGATTCTAATTACTGTATTGCACAGGCCATCTGTGGGCATACCATATTTTCAAAAAGTGGACTAGAAAGCATATTGAACCTGTATTATCAGAAAATATGTAACTGGGCATCTAGCTTCTTAACCTCTCTCCGAATGGTTATAGCACTGAACTTATCTAAGAATAGATCAAATGGTGGATAGTTTGCATCAACCTTGTTCTATGGTAAGGGTGTGAAATCCCACCAAATGCATCACAGAGACTTCTTAAGAAGGCCCTACCTGGGGCCACAACCCTAAAGTCGAAATTAAAGTGGCCAATGAGCTCTTGAAATTCCCTTAGTGTTGCCTTTCTAAGGGAAGCAAAGCAGTTGACCCTCTACCAGCATTGGTTAACCGTATCTATAATTTTACCTAGGAAGGTAAGCTATTGGCATGGCCCTCTGTCTTAATTTGGTGAGAAAGGAACCCCCCACTCTCCAGCTAATGTTTCAAAACAATGTAGTAATTGGAGACACTGTCCAGAGCTAGATGCCCCCATGAACAGGAAATCATCTAAATAATGTATAACCCCTTTTAAGCCCAATTTAGTCTTAAACACCCATTTCAAAAATGTGCTAAACATTTGAAAAATTGAACAAGACATTCAGCACCCCATAGAAAGTGTCAGATCCATATAAAATGTACCACCAAAACTAAAACCTAACCAATCAAATTTCCTGGGTGAACTGGCAACAGGAGAAAAGCTGAATATCACATTTTGCCAACACTGCTTTCAATCCGTATTTGCTGACTTCCCTCATGGAAGTGCCAAAGAGATATATTTAACAGTAGCCAATTGGTGTGGAATGGCATCCTTAACACAGTCTCTCTTGGGAAAAGAAAGATGATGTCAAAGCTGGAATTTCCCCAGTGTCTTCTTAAGGACTATCCCAATGGAGAGACCCACAGGTCTGGAACAGGAGGTTCCTGGAAGAGTCCAATCAACCTATCTTCGGAAACTTCCTTGATTATCATTTATATACCAGGTCTCCCATTTGCCTAACTAATTTTAAGTTAGGAGCCAGAAAGGGGGACGAAATATCACAAAAAGGGGATCTTCAAACCATAAGTAAAACCTTTTAACAAGAACAATGCAGCCTCTCTGATGGGATAACGTTTCAGCCAGATAGAGAGGGTATCAGCATCTAATGAGCTAGGTCCCTTTTGTAGCAGGGGTGGCTTTCTCGTATCTTGGTCCTAATGTCCAATTTGTCCCCTTATCAGGGTGAAGTTATTAAAGGATTCATTCCCTCCACACAATGAGCATTCATGCTTAAACCTACAGGGCTTTCGGTTACAGCCACCCTGTGAGCCAAACTCCCAGCATAACAGTTTCTGTTGCTGGCTTGTTGGTCCTGAACCATGAAAGGAAGACAAAATAGGCGTTTTCTGGACCAGATGTCCACTATACAAGCACTCACCTTGTGGAGGCCTAGCAGAAGGGGAAGATGGCACCCCTGTAGCCATGGAAGTCCCAGGTATGGGGTTAGGCTGTGATACAGCCTGCAACTGACCTGGACCCCGTGGTCAAGTGACCAGTGATGAAAGAAACTGTTGCTCAAGTTCCTCACCTGGTGAAATGTCTGAAACATTACCATCCACTGTAGTTCGCTGACCCTCTGGAAGCCTCCTGACACATTGACTGTGAAGAACCCTCATTTTGGGCTTGTAACTGCTCAAGGGGAGTAAGATGAGAGCAAACTGTGTTAAATAATCTCTTTTGTTCCAACATTACAGCTGACATATGCCCAGAAGATGCATTTGGAACATATTCAACCCTCTCAAATTCCAAAGCCTGCAACCTGGATAGCACTGAATCCCAATGAATATCTTTATCACTATCCTCTTATTTGGGGGGCAGGGCCCTTCTCCCTCTATTCCTTTCTTTGGAGCTGTTAGCAATTACTTTAACTGAGTAAATGATAGTTCCTATTATAAGGATGTGTTCCAAAAAACAAAGGCCATACTGAACAGAACAAACTTGAATTGCATAATATATCACCCATCCCCACATTAATGAATGTATATGTTTGTGTCACCAGCCATCCTTGTATTTAACGGTGGACTCCTCTCCAAATATCATCCATACTGGACCCAGCTTAGCATAAAAATTAATTTGAAAATGGCTGATTAACACTTGACATGTGGAACTGGGGTCCCCTGAAATTGTATGACACCCCTTGTAGAAGCACAGACATCCTCTCAACAAGGCTGACAATGTGACAATAATAAATGGCTGGGGAAAAGATAATAATAATAAAAAATGGCTGCCACACTGATCAGTAATGGAGGGTAGCCAGCACAGAATGTTGTTATAAAGGGAATTAAGCACCAGCTGCCCTTGCGTTTATTGGCAGACTCCCTCCCAAAAAATGTCCAGGCCAACCTGGCTTAGCATGAAAATTTTTATTCCAAAATGACTGATTACAGATTGTTATGGCAATCTGTGGCCCTCTATAGTTGTTTGACACCCGCAACTGAGCCAGAAACCTCCCCAAACAAGTCTGGGAATGCAGTTATATAATTTGGCTGCCAATACAAAATGGCTACTGAGCCTCAACCAAATCAGCAAGGGAGGGTAGCCAGCACTGAATGCTGTTATAGAATGAATTAAACACCAGCTTAGCATGAAACCTTTTATTCCCAAATGACTGATTAGAGATTGTTATGCCAAACTAGGGCCCCCTGAAGATGCATAGCACCCTCACTGAGCCACAGGCCTCCCCAGAAGAAGGCTGCAAATGCAGCTATATAAAATGGCTGCCAATAGAAAATGGCTGCCACACTCAGCAGCAGCAAGGGAGGCAGCCAGCACTGAATGAAACATCAGCTGCTCCTGTGTTTATGGGCACACTCCCCTCCAAAAACCATCTGGGCAAACCCAGCTTAGCATGAAAATTTTTAGCCTAAAATAAGACTCAGAGTGGTATTGCCACTTCTTTCCTCTGAAATATAGCCTGCAGCATTTGGTATTCACTGGCAGTCACCCAAATACTAACCAGGGCAGACACTGCTTAGCTCCCAACATCAGACAGGATCTGAGTCCTTTAAGTTATCAGTGGAATAGGTCTGATTGAGGATTGTTATGTAAAGTTGGGGCCCTCTGCAGTGGAAGGACACTCCTCACTGAGCCCCAGGCCTTCTTCCCACAGGCAAGGCAGCTATATAAAATGGCTGCCAAGCCTCAAACCAAATGGCTGCTACTGAAACTATTAACAGGGGGAGGAAGGTAGCAGGCACAGAACTTGAAGGGGATATTCTCTTATTCCCCCAGAGGCCCAACTGAGGGCTGCTGCGAAGAAGGACCCAAGCCCCCTTCCCAGCCCCATAACTTAGCCTCCAGAGATCTCTTGTCCTGCCAAGGACTTCCCACAATCAGGCCAGCTGGCTTCCTGCTGGCTTATCCTGAATCAAGCTGGCTTTCAGGCCCCTCTTCTCCAAGGCCAGCCAAAGGAGTGCTGGGCAGGAACAGGCATCTGAGGCCTCTTTCCTGCTCCAGCGTTTGAAGCCAAGTGAGAGGAGTTTGGGCAGGGAAGCCTCAAGCAGGCTAAACCCCGCCCCCTCCTCTCCCAACAGCCAGCAGAGCATGCTGTTTTCCTTTAACATGCTGGTCTCTAATGAGAGGCCAGCAAAATCTCCTCCCCAGCCCAAATGGTCGGGGAGAAGCATATTGTTTAGGGAAGCGTTCCCAGGGAGTCTGTGATTGTGTCCTGGTTGTTCAGATGCTTGACTCAATAGTGGATATTGCTGTTTTAACTTGTTTCATATGATGTTTTTAATTTGTTGCTTTAACTTTTAGATTGTGCACCATAGGAAGGCTTTTATATTCTTGATTTTACTTGGTTTTGTACAGCACCGTGTAGATTTACGGCGCTTTATAAATAAAGTTAATAATAATAATAATAATAATTTTCTACTCTGCTCCTTCAAATGTATTCATTCTGAAAATCTGTACTGTATCTTGAGATAACTGATGAGTATGTCTCAGTTACTGTAAGATGTATTCAGTGGAGGCAGCAGCTTATATAGAAAGGTTCTCATTGCCGAAAACAGCAGAATGTCTATATGCAGATAGGCCTGGCAGATTTAAGAAAACTCAAGGTTGCAGTGAAAGCAGTAAAATCACATTCAGTAAAACTGCCTAAAGCAGTATTTTTTGTCATTTTTTTTAATGCAGTGACAGCTGGGAGGCTGGATTCAATGGTCTTCCATTTCAGCTGGTCATTCCATTCATCCACTCCAGTGGTCCCTTAGTATCCACTGGGGTTAGGTTCAAGGACCACCCATGGATAGTAAAATCTGTGGATGTTCAAGTCTCATTATATACAATGGTGTAGTAAAATGATATGTCTTATATAACATCATAAATATCAAGGGTGTGGTACATACCAGCCTTTTGCGTTGTATCGGCGCTGATTCTAGGTTTAGGAACCATGCGGCAACCACACAGTCCCTAAACCTAGCATGGCATGGTGGCATAACAATGGCAGCACCTTGTGTACATGGGCGCTGCCATTGTTACATAAGCACCACGTGGTGTCCACACATTGCTGTGCAGCGCTTACGTCATTAGTGTGCAATTGGCGCACTCACGATGTCATTGTGGCACAGGAAAAAGAACCTGTTTCTATGGGTTCTTTTTCCTCTGCAGTGATGGCGCACCATTTGGGGGCTGCGCTGTCCCTGTGGAGGAAACTGTGCTCCTGGCAGGCCACCATTCCCGGTGATCTGTCCCGGGCCAAGGTTTGCTTTTTGGATTTTTAAATATATATATTTTCAAGTTGTGGATGGTTGAATCCATAATTATGTTGTATCATGTGGATTGTCAAACCTAAAAGCAGGTGGCATATTCTATTTACCATATGTAAACCTTCTGGGAGTATTTTTTGGTTGAAGAGTTGAGTAGAAATGTTTTAAAATGAAAAAGAAATGAGCATGAGCAAACAGTCAAATGCCACAGTTCTGATTTGTCCAAGGACCTCTTGTTCTTGACACAATTATAGCTCTACAGTTCAGTTTAATTGCCATGGATTCATGCTATGGATTCTTGGGATATGTGGTTTAGGGAGCAGCATTTAGAATTCTCTTCCAGAGAGTTCAGGTATCTCACCAAATCCCAGGATTCCACAGGATGTTGCCATGGCAGTTAAAGTGAAATCATACAGCTACAATTGTTTAGTGTGAAAGGGCCCTAAATTGCAGCAGGTGGAGATGGGGAGTCATTTCTGGACAGCCTACTTACTGCAATACGAGAAGACCCATGTTCAGTTTTCCAGGTCAAAAGGAAGCCATCACTGAGAGTTATAACTAAGTGCTATATAGTCATGAGTTACTTTCAGTTTTTATCATCCAGGACTGTATGACAACTGAGCTCATAGAACACCAAGATCAATTTGACAAACTGGGTTTAACATCTAACCCCTCAAACTATTTTATATCCAGAAGATTCTGGAGGGAAAAGAATAGAAGTATATTAGGATCAGTAAAGTGGCCACTTGCAGAATCATTATAGTGCTTTGTCTAATAGCTTTGCTCTCTGTTGCTTTCATTGTCTTTTCTTTAACATAAGAGGCTTGAGTGTGATGTGTGTATCTTGGGCAGGATGAAAAAAGCTTCTTGGTACTAATGAGTCAGATCATCAATTGGCATAAAATTGACAGAGCTCCATTGACTCCTTAACCCCACAGCTACTCAAGAGGGATTACATCAGTCAAATGGAAGATTGCTGGATATTGTTGAAGCCTATAAGATTACCCAGCAGACACATATATGAGTGTCTTATTGAGCTCAAGCAGATCTGTGAAGTTTAAGCTTTGTTAAAGGCTTACTTACATTATGAGAGATGCAACATTTTTTGAGAAAACACTTCGAAACCACATTTATTTTGGTACAACTTTTTCTTCCTATTTTTGGTAGAGATTCTACAAATTAGGCCACTGGACTCATCCCTCAAACTGCATGCTAAATGAGAGAAACATTATGCGCTTCTCTAATAAATGTATAGTTTTTATTATTATTGCCTCCTTTTTGTTGGTAGAGCTCCTGTGCCTTTAGCAAGTATACCAGAAACCAAAATGCATAGTTAATTTTGCTCTTAGTGTAGAGATGAAGTGATGGAGAATATATAACTATTAAATGGCTTCATTTTTGCATCTGTTGAATATGTTGGTTCAGGATCTGCATTCCCTAGTGGAAACTTACTATCTCTAATTTTTTGAGTGGTGGGGGACAATGGGAGCTGACAACTATCATGTCACTGGGGGTGTGTGAATCTGCTCAAGTTACTAATCTGCATTTTAAGGAACACATCTAAGACACTGAACACTCTCCAAAATAACTAGCACCTTGGCTTCAAAACTCAGTGCCTTTACTGACTGGAACCCATCAGCTGGGACATGTGTGTCTCTTTCAGCCTGTGAGTTAAATTGCAGGTTGAGAAGGTTCTAGATAGTAAAATGTTCTGTTTTGTGGGAGTATGTGCATTAGGTGAGTAAATATTGAGAGTTTCTGAGAAACAAAGAGAAGGAGGACTTGTGGCTTTTGAGCTGAGATTGTGACTTATTTGGAATTCTTATCTCCTAACATCCCCACCCCCAATTTGGTCATTTTCTCAACAGTGCTAAGATCCTAAAGTCTGATCCATGTAGGAACGAACAATAAAGCAAAAAGAAATGTTGAGTTTATCTCCAAAGAGTACAAGGCTCTGTCTTGGTAAGCAAATGAAGAAATGAGGGCACAAGTTGTGTTTTCATCAATCCTGATAATAATCCTGATAACGCCCCCCAAAAAAAGCCCTGGTTGTGCAGTGGTTAAATGACTGTACTGCAGTCACTCACTCACAAACCACAATGTTATGAGTTCATTACCAGCCATGGGCTCAGGGCCGACTCAGCCTTGCATCCTTCCGAGGTTGCTAAAATGAGTTCGCAGCTTGTTGGGGGAAATTAGCTTACACTTTGTAAACCGCTTAGGGAGTGCTTAAGTGCACTGATTAGTAGTACAGAAATGTACTTGCTATTGCTATTGCTATATTGTGACAGATTTTTCTAATAAGTCTTTTCTTTAAAGCACCCAGGGAGGGGTGAATAGGCTTTGACAGTGACCAAACCAGTAGTTTTTAGAAATTTTATTCCTTCTAACTAATTTAGTGAGATTGACTAAATAATATTCATTGAAGCCTGCTTGTTTCTAGCTGGAACATGGATGCAGTGGAGAGCGGAGGATGAATACTGGCACCACAATGACTGGGGACTATGGAAGAAGCAAACAAAATCACCTGGACAGTCCTGGCAAGTTGTGGCAACAAATCAGTGAAGCCTTGTTGATTGTAGCAAGCTGCTGTTCTACTGAGCTGGATAATTGTACCCTTTCCTCTTGCCTGGAACTGAGCCCACCAAAGCTAGAGGATTTTCACCTTTGTCTCTCTTCTTGAAGAGAACTGGAGATCCAGGAGATTACTATATGTAGCTTTTACTAAACTAATAAAAAGTGGCTTTGGTGATACCTATCCCAGCCTGTAGATGTTGCATCCCCCAAGTGTGGTTAGAGTGTCCCCTTTCATTTATGAGGAAACCATCAATGAGCTCACAATCATGCTAGTCCTCAGGTGTGAAATGTTGCTGCTGGGACAGTTGCATTATTGGTTGTCATGTGGTGCCAGTGTCCCCCCTTCCCCCTCACTATTCGCAAGCAGCCTGGTTGCCTTTCTTTTTTTCCTATTTCTTTTCTTTTTTTGAAAATAAATAAAAATATAAAACCAATCCAGAAAGCATGCTGGGTAGGGCATAGGCTCAGAGGTGGGGTTAGGGAGGAGTCAGGAAGAGATCACAATGGTAGCCCATGCATGATTGCAAAGACATGCAGTGGATACAAACAGGTATAATTCCATGTTCACTGACAAGAATGATTGTGGTGAGAATGAAGCTCATTCAGTAAAGACCTTAGAGCCAGGCCCTAAGATCTGACAGTGCTTCTCTGGATAGATGTAGTTCTATGCTGACTTGGAAACAAATTCTCTTGAATTCAGCTTAGGAGCACAAGTAAAACATTGTTTTGTATGAGCAGCTTTTCTCAACATTTGTTCCACCCATCCAAAATCCAACCCTGTATGATTTCTTGAATAAGATCTTGAGATATGCTGGTTCAAAACCAAGGAAGTTAAAATAACCTGAGAAAAATATCCAATGTTTTGAAGACCATTGTTGGAAATATTTTCATTACAGATAATAGTGAGACTATTGCCACTGAAAAAAGATAGGAAGCTTGCGTCTAGGGTAGCCTTTTTTTTTTAACTTAAGAGAAAGTTTGAGAAAACATGAGAACTCAGAAAATGAATAACCATATTTTATGAAACTTGGAGCTGATCCTGCATTGCACAGGATATGGAATGCTGTATTTCTTGCTGTAAGGTATCCAGTTGTCGTATTTACCAGTAAAGATGGAAAAGGAATTTGAAAGCTTCCAACCCTCCCCCCTCTCCAAATTTAGAGACATTTGTCTTAGATGACAGTGCAGCCTTTCCTTCCTTTTCAAACCATGTTTTCTGTTGGCTTTGCCACTATGTATTTCATAGGTGGATAAGAATTGCTAAAATGAGATCTACTGCAGTTTGCCTTCTGTATCCACAGGTTCTTTATCTAAGGGTGGTCCTGGAACCACACTCCAGCAGATACCAAGGGTCTATTGCACTATTGTTGAACATGTTATTGTACAGAGAACTGACAATTCTGGTAATAATAATGGCTGGCATCCTGCATTACAGTTAGGGATTTATAACCTAGGGTTACAAATCTGTAACTGCTCTATATTCATTATACTGCATATCCATGATCATGGCACTGTTGACACAGACCTGAAGGCTCCCAAACCTACTGTAACTGCCAATAGTGTCACTGAGAGATGGAGAGATACATGAGGATATTTCCAGCTCCCTTCAGACAACCAGAAGCAGCACCCTGTTGCAATTCTCCATTGCAATTTTGCTTGCTGGTGGAAGAGGGTTAGAAATGTCATCTCCCTGTGCCTCATTCACCAGCTGAACAGATAACAACAACAACAACAACAACAACAACAGGATTTATTTATATGCCGCCCAATCACTGGGAATTACAACAGAGGGGATAATACAAGGCAATAACAATAAACATGAATTAAAAATACACAATGTAACATAGCAATGCATTAAACAATAACAATAAAATAAAATAGTGATTAACAATAGAAATAAATAACAAAAACACATATCAATTATAGCAACAAAATACATAGCAATTATAGCAACAATAAAATTAACAAAGCAAAATACATAACAATTAACAGAGCAAAACAAGTAAAAAGAAATTATATAATATAATACAATACAACTCTAATACAATATAACACAATACAATAATTCCTCCCCCACTTCAAATATACAACAAAAACTCCAAATATAACAATGACAAAAACTAAAATAGATAATTAAAACCATTAGTCAAAAAATCAACCTCCAGCTGAGTCCTCCATTGCCTTTTGAGGCTCTTGGGATAAATGTGGGTGGGGCAAGGCAGTCCAGATGCTTGATGAAGCTGCGGAATGTTTAGGAAGTTTTGGGTGGCTGGGCCAACAGATGTTACACTAAATAGCCAATGTAGGATATCAGCAAATGTGATGGTGTTGCTGCTGCTGTGGTTTTCAGTTCAAAGGACTTCACATGATACTGTCAGTAATCCTCCCAAAAACTTTGTACAGAAGGACTCCATATGGAATATGGTACTACAAAATTGCCTAAGACCACCTTTTGCTGTATGGTAAATGTGACATCTGAGCTTAAAACATCCTGCTTCACAGCCCTGGTGCTCCGTCATTCCACCAGAATCATTCTCTCCTGAGGTTTTTTCTGAATATGGCCCACATCCTTTGGGTGCCATTGTATGTTGCATCATGACTGTGTTAGACGTTTCTGCATGAGGGAGTTTGCAGGTACTGTATACTGGCAAGAAAATTCAAAACATGCCAGTAAAGATCCTGCAGAGACATTTTCCTCAAATGGAGATATTTCTTTTCATTCTAATGTTTTTCTTTTTTCTTTTCTTTTTTTAAAAAGGTGTTTCCCATAAACCCAACCCCGCTTTTTCCTGCATAAGAGGTCTACATCTTTGGTAGAGTCAAATGACTGACTCCATAGTAGTTTGTCTCACCATCATAGACCCTCAAATATTTCCTGTTTTCAGACAGGGCAAGAAGAAGGAGGAGGAGAGGAACCAGAAGCTCTGACAAATGGGCACCACAGCACAGCAGCGGCCTCAGAACTGTAGTTTTGTGAGACATTTAGCCTTCTCTGTCAGACAGCTCCGGTGCCACAATAAACTACAATTCCCAGGATTTCCTAGCACTGAGTCAAGGCAGTTAAAGCGGTCTCAAACTGGATTATTTCTGCAGTGTCTTTTGGACCATAGTGATATGACTGGTAGTGTGAAATGGCCCTTGGAAGAATACACATTGCCTCCAGTACAGAAAAATGGCTTAGTCCCCTGGGGAACCATAGGGGTGTGGATCTGAGAAAGTTTAAGTGTCCTGTCCCCAATGCACAGATACCACAGATCTCTGTAACATTCAAAAGAGGCAAATGAGTTTGTGTTGGATATTTTTGTATGCATTTCATCTAACAGCTATTTTTTAAAAATTTCTTGCATTGGAAAAAGAAATCTCTCTGGGATACTTTTGTACACTAGCACTCAGAAATATTAATGAATGAAGGACTTAGTGGCTGATTGAAGTTATTCTACAAGATAAAATGAATCCTAATAGGTATTTGGCTTGCTGCCATTCTGAATTGTGATTTAATCTGATATATGTGGGTGGGATTTACCTGAGAGTCTTATTCTGAAAGTATTGATCCTCCCAACTTCAGAACTGGATTGCTGCAAGCTTTTGGAATTTAGATGTAATCCTGGAGGTACATGAACAGTTTAATCTCCTGACAAGTTTGTAATGACAGCCTATTTAATTTTTTATTATATAGGCTCCGTGACCCATTATTTCAATATCCATCAAAAGTTAAAGCTGATGAATTAATCTGTGTCAGATCTATACAAATTTATACGGTAGAGATTCATTGCCCATGAATCACACAGTCCATATCAAGGAATCAATAAAGCAAGCGGCAGGTTGGCTCTCATTCAGTCCAGTAAGCTTGCCTAGGATTAAGAGACTCTTTGTCTGGCTGTATGTTTCCTTGAAACAAATCATTTAGTGAATGAAATTACTTAAAGATTGGCATTCATTTTCCATGCTGATTATTTTTTAAGTAATTGAACTTGTTATTTGGATGAAGTTATCAACCATGGGTTAGAGAGAATATTCCAAAGCATGTGCGAAACTTATAAAAATGGAGCAAGAGAGTTCTATATTAATATTTTCAGAATGATTATCCACCTTATAGCAATTCAATGAACATGTTCATCAGTTTAGAAATACACTGACTTTGATCATAGCGAGTAATAGGATTGTGTTGATCATCCCTACATGTTATAGTGGTGTATAACTATCCTTCATTTTAATAAGGCAGGTAGTTTTATAGTTCTTTATTTGTTGAATTCATATCTGCCTTTCTTTCAATGAGGGAGCCAAGGCAACTTAAAGCTAGACCAACACAAGATTTTGTTTGATGATACAAGATGGATGTATCAAAATTATCTTGATGATACAAAATTAGCTATCATGTCAAAACTGCTATAATGTTAATACTACAAAATCATTTGAAAGACATTATAAAGATAAAAATAAAACAACACCTCCCCCACTAAAAGCTCTTTTGTATAACTTATTAATCATCCAATTCTGATTTAACTGAAAAGATCTTTCAGAGATGGAGAGAGTCTATATTCCCATGGGAGAGAATTCCACAATTGGCATGCAGCCACTGAGAAGACCCTCTTACCTGTCCTCACTAGACAGGCTTGTGAAGATGATATAACCTTGAGAAAGCCCTCTTCCGAGGACACGGGCTAAGGCTTGTATAGGAAGATGATGATGATGATGATGATAATAATAATAATAATAATAATAATAATAATAATAATAATAATAATAATAGGTTTTATTTATGTTTTCCCACCTCTCCCAGCAGATCGAAGCGGATTGTGCAATCAGCAACACAACAGTAGTTCTATTAACAGTATAAAATCATAATATAAAACAGTATGCTATTTAAAAACATTTAATACAATTTACAAACATCCTGAAATAGACTTCTATTTGAGAGGTGGAATTCTTTATAGAAAATCAGAGGGGTATGCTTGCTGGAAGAGATAAGTTTTCAGGGCCTTCTTAAAGACACCCAAGGTAGAAATGAGTCGGATCTCTTCCGGGAGATTGTTCCAATGCGTGGGGGCCATAACCATATATCCTCTTTGGTGAGTAGTTTTTAATCTCACCTTGGGATGCTCAAGTAAATTCTTCCCTGTTGTTCTGAGAGTGTGGGGCGGATTATGTAGGGAGAGGCGTTACCTCAAGTAACTCAGGCCCAAGCCATGTAGGGCTTTAAAGGTAATAACCAACACTTTGTATTGGGCCCGGAAGCTAAATGGCAGCCAGTTTAAAGATTTTAATACAGGTGTTATGTGGTCTGACCTTGAAGTTCCAGTGACCACTCTGGCTGTTGCATTTTGGACTAGCTGAAGCTTCCGAACTTGGTACAAAGGTAGCCCCATGTAGAGCGCATTACAGAAATCTAAACGAGAGATTACCAGTGCGTGTACTACAGTTTCAAGGTCCTTTCGGTCCAGATAAGGACGCAATTGGCGTATCAGCCAAAGCTGGTACCAAGCACTCCTGGCCATCTCATCCACTTGAGATGATAACTGTAGAGATGAATCCATGAGTACTCCCAAACTGTGAACTTTGTCCTTTAGGGGAAGTGTGACCCTGTCCAGGACTGGATGGCAAATTTCCCTACCCGGACTTGGGGTGCCTATCACGAGTACCTCTGTTTTCTCTGGATTCAGCCTGAGTTTGTTTTCCCTCATCCAGCCCATTACTGACCCCAGACAGGCATCCAGAGGAGAAGTGCCTTCCTTAGTCATTGTATCAGTCGGAGACATGGAGAGATAGATCTGGGTGTCATTAGTGTAATAACACCGTGCTCCATGTTCCCAGATGATCTGTCCCAGTGGCTTCATGTAAATGTTAAACAGCATGGGGGACAGGATGGCACCCTGAGGGATGCCAGATATCAGCTCTCTTTTACGAGAGCAGCTGTTCCCCAGCATCACCATCTGGAACCTTCCTGAGAGGTAGGATTGGAGCCACTGGAGTACAGTGCCCCCAATACCCAACTCTCTCAGGTGTTCCAGAAGGATACCATGGTATCGAAGGCCGCTGAGATGTCTAAGAGCGCTTGAAGAAGGTGGCAAAAGAAAAATGGGCGGAAGCATGTCTGATAGGAGACTGGCTAGAAAGGAGAGGAGGGAGAGAGAAGTGCACAGCTTGCTAGCTGCTGGCTACCAGCCCTACAGCTGCTCAGCTGCTCAGCCTATCTCCTCCTTGCAGTGGAGTGGTCATGTTCAGACCCAGTCAGTCAGTCAGTCAGTCAGCCAGCCAGTCAACCAACCAGCCTTTGCCTTGACTCCTGTCAAATAATTCCTCTGCTGTGGGGAGGAGGTGGGCTAAGTAGCCTGCAAGCCTTCAAGACTTTATGTGAGGACATTGCGGCCCCAGGGGCTTCACAGACCCCAGGTTAAGAACCATTACTCTAGAACAAAACATTGCTTCAAGACAAGGGTGGGACACTGTGAAGGATGCAGAAGCCAATTTTTGGTCCATGGTGGTGGGTCACCCCACCTTGAAAATTGGTCAGAAATGAAACTAGAATAATTTATTGAGTTCTTTTGGCTTTTTTTTTTTTATCAAGTGAGAGGTATATTTGCTGCTCCCCCATGAAGCTTCCAGATGGTAACCCCAAAAGTGAGGGCTTTGGTTAAAGGTCTGGTGTAGGCCTATGAGCTAAACCTCCCCCCCTAAAAAAAACCAACCCTCTGGGGCTGTATGTGGTTTATGGACCACAGTTTCCATGACATAGTTTTAAAGACAAAACATCTCTCTCCCTCTTTCTCTCTCTCTCTGGAAGTGCTTAATGTTGTTTGTTCATACCTTTTTCCTTTCAGATCTTTCCTCATGTCCCTCTATCATCAAAATCAATGAAAACTGGAGGAATGTAAGTTGGAAAATGGTCCTTTATTCACTTTTCAGCACAACATTTAAAGACTATTATGGAAGAGAAGAAGAATCAAGAGGAATCTTTGGGGATGATAAATGTTATCTAGCAGACATTCCTAGGTAACAACAACATTACTGCCTACCATTTCTAGAGTGCCTAAAAATAAAAGATACAGGCTATGCTTCAGGCTTACAGTCTAACAAACTAGACACTTGAGGGAGAGGAGGAAGGAAAAAGGCACACAGAAAATGGAATTCTGTTTCAGAATGCCAGAGGGAAAGAAAGTTCAGAGTGTGATTTTGCAGTTCTCCATTTCGGAAGGTAACAAACCAGAATAAGATCAATAGGAAAATTTATCATTTGCAAATTTAGTTCTCATTTTATGTAGGGAGTGTTTATAGGATAAAATAGACTTGAAGGGAAATACATATACCTCGAAATTAACTCATTTACTTTCCCACAGTAAGCCTACTTGACAGATATGTTCTTCAGTAATCAGACTTGCAACTTAAGCTTGTGTTTATTTTACAACAACCAATCACAAAATAAGACATGGTAGGTGTAAAACAAGTATATAAAGACAATTACTTGGTATGACAGACATACTGTCAGGGATTTGAAGGGTAAAAACACAGCACACAGGGAAATGCTTGATGTGTGTGTGTTTGGCCATGAGCATTCAGCAGAGTGGCAAGGCTGATCAAGCTCAGCTGAAGCTCATTGGCTCAAGGACACTTCAGTGCCCAAGTGCACATAGCCATGGCTGATGAAACCATGTGTCTAGATTGCACAGGAGACACATGACATGGTTACACACCTGAACTCACTGGGTCTGGAGACTATATAAACCCAGGGGTTGCAAGGGATTGCGTGTGGGTTTGTAGTAGGAGTTGGTTTGGTATGGTTTGGAGTTTTGGAGATCTGTATTTGTATTATAGCACTGTGAATAAAGAACACTTTGGGAGACTTTGCTTCTCTGGTAGTTTATCAGTAGAAGTCTTGCATCACTTTGCTGAGTGTCCCCGGAGGTTCCTGCATTGCTTCAGTTCCTGGAAGACATCCAGTTGCTGTTATCTCAACTGCTTTTGAAGCCATGCTTCAGCTTCTAAATTGCTAGCTCTGCTCAAAAGGTCTGATTTAACCACAGGACTCGTTTGAGTTGCTGACAGTGGTTGTTGGACCCCAGCAGTTGCTCTGACACATACATCTTTCGCACTTGAGAGATGACCTTTTGATGTGTTGTTGCTATTATTATTGTATGCCTTCAATTTGTTTCTGACTTTATGGTGACCCTCAGACAAATTTACATGTTTTATTTTTGGCAAGATTTAGTCAGAAGGGATTTGCCTTTGCCTTCCTCTGACATTGAGAGAGTATGATTTGTGCAAGATCAGCCAGTGGGTTTCCATGACTGAGTATGTATTTGAATCTTTGTCTCCAGTCTTCTGAATCATTCCAAGGTTGACAAAATGTAGGACCAAGAGGCAGTTGTCATCCAGGTATGTGTCCAGGTAGTTTGGGAGTGCAAAATAATAAATAAAAAGAAGCATTTTATGTACAATTTGCTGTGAACAATAAGTTTTTTCTTTTTGCTACCCCAGGGTCCTAAAATTTACCATATAGTGAGCATGGTGGTAGTGGATGTTCTTCAGACTCCAGCAAACTGTTATTCTGCCACTGGGAACTACACTGATTTAGAATCCTTGGCATAAAACTGACTTTGCATGCTATTTTTATTGGGGTGGAGATCTGGGAGCCAGCCAGACTTGTTTAGTTCTGCAACAAGTTGCTGGACTGATGGAATGTCCCAGATCTAGAAGCTTTATAGCAAGCACTGGCATGGGACTGGCCCTTTGAGATCAGCTAGTCCCCTCATTCTGGACCAAACTGCTTTCAGTTCCTGCCTCAGACCTGTAGTTCTATCTTTTCCTTAGAAATTATGCTGATGAAAGGACCTGGAAACTAGTGGCAGTACTCTGGGTTTAAGCCTTAATGACTATATGAACTAACAGTCTGAAATATTTTCAATAGGTTCCGGATTATATAGGAAGTCATTATTTTTCCCTTGTGAAAGAAAATGAATTTGATCTTACAGTACAAAAGGGCAGACTTTGCATTAATAGCTTATTATTATGCTACTACAGAAATAGAATTATTAATTGAATCTCATTAGTGATGGACTTATTTGGACAATTCAGTGAAAGCATGAAAATGTACCTTCATTTTACTGTGCAAGTGTCAGCATTTCCCCTTTTTGCTAGAAATTCTGCTAGAAACATCTTAACTTGAGAATATCAGATTATCCATTTGATGTTTCCACTCAACTGAGCAAAATCCATCAACCAATTAAGTGGACAAATTGGATTTAACAGTCTATTTCAGTATAAGAGAAAGTGTGTTCTTTATTTTCTGAAGAAGACACAGTATATAAACACCTTAATTATGCATTTCCATTCTACAGAGTTGCTTCTTATGCATTTAATAACATGTTTGAAAAGTAGGATGATTTTTAAATAATCAATTGCATTCACTGTTTCTTATGAATTAAATGAGAACAATGGCTATGTTTGAGATAGCAACCGTGGCATGCCTATACACAGTAATTGCTGGTCTGAATGTTTCAGAAATTAGTTTACAGTTCTAAACCACTTAGACACTGCTAGTTTGGTATGAAGCGGTTTGTTTTTCTAAGAGCTTTGTATAGCATGTATTCATATCATTCCATGTTTGTTGGTCTAAACCACAGTCTCTTTTCCTACCTCAGTCTGCAGGTAATTGAATCTGTTTGTCCTCGATTTTGTAGTCCAGACTTTGCTCCAGGACTCATTTATTTGTCATTTTAGCAGTTCACAGTATCTGTCGAACTCTTCTTCAGCACCACATTTCAAATTGGTTTTATTCCAGCTTTCACAACCATACATAAAAATGGGAAATACGATGGCATAGACAATTCTAACTTTAGTATTCAATGACATACCTTGACACTTAGAGATTTTGTCTAGTTCCTTTATAGCTGCCCTTCCCAATCCTAGTCTTTTTCTAATTTCTTGACTGCAATCCCCATTCTGATTAATGACTGAGCTAAGGTATGGGAAATTCTGAACAATTTCAATTTCTTACTTGTCTACTTTAAAGTAATGTAAACCATTAATGGTCATTATTTTTTTCTTAAAGTTTAACTGTAAATTTATGGGTTTGAGTGTGTATATCTGAAGATGAGTGACTGGGATATAATCCAAATTCTATTGGTTATAGCCCATCCCACTGCTCAGCAGTCTCACTTCCTATGCTGGCTAAGTTGGTCTTTTAGCAATAGCAATAGCAGCTACTGCATCACACTGAACAGTGGTTCTCTAAGTGGTTTAGGTGGTATTAGGGTCCTCTCAGCTTGTACTGAAGGACTTCAATATTCATGCAGAGGTCATTCTGTCAGGAACAGGTCAGCCTTCATGTCTTCCATGGCAACCATGTCTCTATCCCAAGTAATATCTGGTGACAGCCATGCTGCAGGACACATTCTGGGCCTAGTTTTCTTTACTGAGTGGAAGGTTGATGATCTTGGTATGAAGGAAATTTCCAGAATTCTGTTGTCATTAACAAATCACTACCTGATAAGATTTAGACTCACACTTTCTCTCAGTCCCAAAGGTGCTACAGTATCTATTTGAATACTGATCCAGACAAAAATGGCTATGTGTTTGAATTCTAAAACAATGTTTGTTGTCAGTAATAGAGTGGATGAAAGTGAACAAATTGGTGTTCAATACTGACAAGACAGATGTGATCCTAGTCAGTTAAAAGGCAGATGAAGGAACAGGGACTCTGTCTATGCTGAAATCTCTCAGGTTTGTAGCTCAGGTGTAGTTTAGGACTCAGCCATTAGCCTGGAGGTCCAGATGTCCGTGGTGATCAGGAGCATGTACCAGGCGCAGCTGTTCCCTGAGATGTGAAATCTGGCCACAGTAACACATACCTCAGTTATATCCCATCTGAATTACTGTCCTCTGAAACTTTAGCACATCCAGAATGCTGTGGTTATTGACCAGATTTAGTTATAGGGAGGATATAACTCCTTTGCGGAACTAGTTTCACTATTTCATTTCTGGGGAGAATTTAAAATGCTGGCTATGAGCTATAAAACCCCATACAGCTTAGGTCCCAACTATCTGAAAGCTTGTACCTTCCTGTTTGAGGAAGCCTGAACCTTACAATATTTGGTGGACGAATTCCACCACCCTTCTCAGTTTTTTCTGGCAAGGACATGGGAGAGAGCCTCATCATTGGCTGCTCCTAGGCTATGAAATTTCCTCCCCAGGGAAGCTCAGTTGGCCCCTCTCTGCTCTTTTTTTTCACCAGTATGCAGATATGTTTCTATTTAAATAGGGCTTTAGCTTTTAATCTGGCTGGGCTAGAAGGATGTGCAGTAAACACACTGGTAATATGTAATATGTAATGTGTACTTTATGTGCTTTTAGTTCTTTTAAAATTGATACTTTAAGAGCAATGCATTAATTGGCTTGCTTGTTTAATGTTATTTTAACTTTTGTACCATATATTGTTTTAACTATAGTCAGCCCTCTGTATCCACAGAATCTTTATTCACAGATTCAAGCGTCTACAGCTTGGAAATATTTTTTAAAAATTCCAAAAAGCAGACCTTGACTTTGTCATTTTATATAATAGGCACCATTTTTCTACCCTGTTATATATAATGAGAGTTGAGCACCCATGGATTTTGGTATCCATGGGAAGGGGGGAGTCCTGGAACCAAACCTCAGTGGATCCAAAGGCCAACTGAATTTTATTTTTCTGTATATTGTAAGCTGCATTGCATCTTGTTTGGAGAGGGAAAGGCAGTAAATAAACAAACAAATAAAGTCTTTCTATGACCCTGGCAGTACATGTGATCAGATGGGGTGGACTGCAACTTCCAGTAGTCTTCACCATTAGGGTAAATAGGAATTGCAAACCAACCACATTTGTAAGTCAGCATTATTCCTATTCCTGTAATAAAGGTATATGTAATAGAGTGGGGATCTGAACATGGATGGGCTATGTGAGAACTGGCCCTTGATCTAGTTGGTTTGCTTTGAAGAATGAAGCTCATTCTGACACAATAACATTTCTGGATTTTATTCACAGTTTCAGACATTACCACCAGGCTGATTTACTTCTAAGTCTGACAGATGAGATTCCCAGCGCCAGATTTACTGTGTTTTAAAATCTCACCCCTGCACCATAAAAATCTGTAATATGTGGTTTAACTGTCCAATAAAGTCAGGCATCTATTTCTCACTCCTACTGATCTTGGCTTAGTAAAAAAATGAATTGTTGAATCTGAGACAAAATTAACAATTGGTTTTATTGACTGCCAACTGTGTGTGGGTAAGACAACACATATCAGCAGCTTAGAACTGCAGTTCAAGTTGATTGACAACTTATACCTTGAGACTCCAGAATCCTGAAACTTATTTGTTTTATAGCTTTTACCAAACACAAGGAAAAGATGTACATCTGGAATGAAAGGTATTGTGATACTTCACGTTTTTGCCTTGCATATAATGACTAAACACTTAAACTGTCATACAGCTGAATCAATGCAGAAAATGGTGTATGTAATCAAACAGTATGATACCTCCACTGTAATACTCTGTTGAAGCCATTAGTTCCCGCTTTTTGTCAATGACTGCCGCTTTCCTTTTTCTTTGTAGTCTCAGCTCTCCATGTATTTAAATAACAATAATGTACTTTACAGGGATGACCCTATCATTAGGCAGATGAAGGCTGAGATATGGAAACAAGACAAAGGTATTTGAAGCCAGAGCTGTGCAGCAGAAGACAGTGGCTTTCATATCAGGGGTCCAGTGATTCTACTCTGGGTATTTATTTGAAATTTTTTAGGAACTGTTCAGGGTTCTGAACCCTCTCTCCTGAAATACATGCTGAACCTGTTTGGGGGACAGAGGATTTCATTTCTAAAGTCTGAAATAAAGTACAGAGCTGACCATTGCAACCACTGGAAGTGTGTGTATATGTCAGGTAGCCTGTTACATACCCTATAAGTGAACTTCTTGTTCTCGGGTGCAGTGAATTACAGTGGTACCCCGGGATACGAATGCGCCGGGTTACGAATTTTTCGGGATACGAAAAAATCCCATAGGGATTTATTGCTTCGGCTTACGAAGGTTTCTTCGGGTTACGAAAAAACCGCGGCGCTATTTTCCGCCACCGGAGGGCAGCAGAGAGCTATTTTTCCATTAGCGCCTATGGGAATTCGGCTTACGAAGGTATTTCGGGTTACGAAATTAACCGCGGAACGAATTAATTTCGTAACCCGGGGTACCACTGTATGTCTTTTTCATTGTCAGTGTTGCTATAAGTTTCAGCTACTGGCCCAGTTAGGTTTTATATACGAGATGAAGGCAGTGGGGAGGAGCACCATTTTAGCAGCAAAATGCTTCAAATTAACCCTGTCTACATAGTATATTTTTGATGTTAGTCAGAGTAAAGGTTGGGCTGAGAACTACTTTGCTGTGAGAAGAGAGGGATTCTGTGGGTCAGTTGTTTTCCTTTCCAGTGAGATAGGCTTCAGTATTTTTTGAGTGGGGATGCCACTGAAGGTTTCTGCTTACAGCTGGAATGGACAGAAACTCAGTTTAGGATTGTTATTGTTGTTGT
This sequence comes from Sceloporus undulatus, assembly GCF_019175285.1. NCBI lineage: Eukaryota > Metazoa > Chordata > Lepidosauria > Squamata > Phrynosomatidae > Sceloporus > Sceloporus undulatus. The sequence continues at coordinate 108,546,852 of NC_056522.1, read as the reverse complement.
GTGTCTTGAAGTAATTTCTGACTTACGGTAATCCTAAGGCAAACCTGTCATGGGGTTTTCTTGGCATGATTTGTTCAGAGGTTACCCAGTGGATTTCATGGCTGAGCAGGGAATGGAACTATTGGACAGAATTGGGGGCATACTCATCAAATTTGCAGATGACACCAAATTAGGAGGAATAGCTAATACCCCAGAGGACAGGATCAAAATTCAAAATGACCTGAATAGACTAGAAAACTGGGCCAAAGCTAACAAAATGAAATTCAACACAGAGAAATGTAAGGTACTGCAGTTAGGGCGGAAAAATGAAATGCACAGATATAGAATGGGCAACACCTGGCTGAACGAGACTACTTGTGAAAGGGATCTAGGAGTCCAAGTAGACCACAAATTGAACATGAGTCAACAGTGTGATGCGGCACCTAAAAAGGCCAATGCAATTTTAGGCTGCATCAATAGAAGTATAGTGTCTAGATCAAGAGAAGTAATAGTGCCACTATATTCTGCTTTGGTCACGCCCCACCTGGAATACTGTCTCCAGTTCTGGGCACCACAATTCAAAAAGGACATTGAGAAACTGGAGCGTGTCCAAAGGAGGGCAACTAAAATGGTGAAGGGTCTGGAAACCATGTCCTATGAGGAACGACTTAGGGAGCTGGGGATGTTTAGCCTGGAGAAAAGAAGGTAAAGAGGTGATATGATAGCCCTGTTTAAATAATTGAAAGGATGTCATATTGAGGAGGGAGCAAGCTTATTTTCTGCTGCTCCAGAGAACAGGACCTGGAGCAATGGATGCAAGCTGCAGGAAAAGAGATTCCACCTCAAAATTAGGAGGAACTTCCTGACAGTAAGGGCTGTTCGAGAGTGGAACACTCCCAAAGAAAGTGGTGGAGTCTCTCTCCTTGGAGGTCTTTAAGCAGAGGCTGGATGGCTATCTGTCGGGGATGCTTTGATTGGGAGGTCCTGCATGGCAGAATAGGGTTGGACTGGATGGCCCTTGGGGTCTCTTCCAACTCTACGATTCTATGATTCTATGATTTTATTGTCTCCAGAGTTGTCTGGACTCCAGCACTTAAATGACTATGCCACACTGGCTCTCCAGTTTAGGATACTATAGCCTAAATCCTGTTCTTAGTCCTACCTAGATGTATGGTTTTGTTCATTAAAAAAAAAGCAACCCAAATGTGCACATTACACATTCAGGATGGAGGAAAATGTGTATTTTTAAATACGGAATGTGGGTGTAGCAAAATGGATAGATCTTTCCCCCAGATTTTAACTATATCTATGAAATATCCATAAATACAATAGAATGGGAATCTCCCTCCCATTTTATGTTATACTGTATTTCTCATATTTTTCAAAATTGGTTCCAGAGTCTCTAGCCTTCACTCCCGCTTCCTACCCCCATGCAGATGATTTATTCTGCTTTCTCAAGTGTGCATGCTGAGTAAAAGTAAAATATGAGGATGCCCCACCACCAGCTGTTTATTCTCAGCACTGATCATATGCAGCTGCTTTGATTATCATTTCCAGTTCGGACCCCTGCCTTGACCAGGTGTTGGAATGTACAAAAGTGGAAGCGATAGATCAAAGAGTATGCATGCAGCTACAAAAGTGTGTTCCCAGAAGGGAGCATACATTTATTGTACCCCCTGAGAGAGACCTTATATTTGGCAGGCTGCTTGAAAGAGGCAGCGTCATGTTAGTGCATCATGCTCTTAACCTTCCGAACAGTGAATCATGCCTCTGGTGAAATGATCAAAAGGTACCTGCCGAGAGTGGACACCACACTCTAATGAACACTGAAATATTTTATGTATCAGATGATCCTGAAAGATGATTCATTGGATTTTTTGAAAGAAGAGAAAAAGTCACCCTTAGGTGACTTTTTATTGAGTCAACACTGTGAAATGTCAAACTACTTTAGCACTTTATTGCATAGTTCCATACATATCCATGCAAAAGTAGATCCTATTATGTTCAATGTGACTTATTCCTAGATAATTGGAAATCAGGTTGTGATCATTCTATTTAGCTGCAATTCATTAGCGACTTTTGTAAAATAATGTAAATATTGGCTCATTTCTTTTTCAGATGGGAGAATGAGACACTACATAATTTTTCTGCTTGCTTGAAGGATGGAAAGCTATTTCCTGTCCATTTGGGTGGAAGTTCTTGCATTTGTAAGAACAGATTTTGCACAAATTGCTAAACTATGGGGATGTTCCCACTAGGAGAAACCCCGCGTTCTGAATCGAATCCTTGAGGTAGCGTTCCCATTAGGATCCGGTTTAAATCTAGAACGGTTCTAGAGCAACCCGGAATCGTTCCCACTAGAAATCGAATCATGACGCGGGATAAAAATTAAATCCGTGTTTCCTCATTAACGCGTGTTAAAAACACTGGGTCCGACCTACGTTTTTCCATTGATTCGAGTTAGGAACCGGAGTATTTAGATGAGACGATAGCATTTGAATCGGGCTAAGAAGGATGGGAGGAGCTGACTGCGATGGGGGCTGTCATGGGGGATTGCCCTTTCTGTCCCCTTCCGTCGTGACCGCCGCCATCTTTCCTGTCCGTTGCTCAAGCGGTTGATATTGCAAAGAAAGGTAAGGACATTTATTAATTTTTTATATATTTATTTTGCCCAAGGCGAAATCCTGAAATCATTCAAGCGCCTGGCTCCCCTGTAATTTAAGTGCCTGTTGCATCTGTAATTTAAGCGCCTGTTGCGCTTGCCGGCTTCTTTTTCTTATGTTGAGTTCTGGGTTATTAAAAAATTATGCTTGCTTCCCTGACAGAAGATGGTAGTGGGTGGAAAGTTATGCTTTTTCATTTATTTGCTTTTCCAGTTCAATTCTATAGGAAGCAAGTCAGGAGGTTGGGGGGGGGGAATGTTTGTTGCTGGTATTTCAAAACTAGCCTTTAGGGGGAGCTACACAAGCAATTCGAGGTGGAAAGTTGGGGATGGTATCTGTTTCATCATCCTTAGTCCATGCCTGCTGGCATAACAAATGACGGGAAAGGGGGTACTTCTTGTTGCACAGGAGATAACATTTCAGCATTGCTTCAAAGGTGGAAGTAGCACCTTTGCTGCCCTGAACCCTCCCCCCCTTTCCTCCTAAAGCCACGAGCGCCATTTTTAAGCCCCTTTTGAGGTGAAGACCTTGTGCTTGCTCTGTCTTTTTTTTTTTTTTTTTTTTGGTTTCCTTAAAATAAATTTAGCATGGAAGACAGCACGGAAATAGGTGGTAGGGGCGCTAGCTGGAAAGCAGATGAGACTAGTGTTTTGATTGCTATTTGGGAGAAGCGACAGTACAGATGCAACTTAGCAAAAACCACAGGAACATATGTGTGTATGACAAAATTGTGTCTCAACTACGTAAACATGGATTTAATTGTTTCTGTGGCAGAATGTCGCACGAAGGCTAAGGCACTGAAACGTGGTTTTAAGAACGGGTTCAGTTGTCCAAGACCAGTGGTATGGAGCTATTGATTTTCCATTTTTCGTGAACTCCAGGACGTCTGTTGCTGGAGACGCTAGCATTGAACCGAAAAGAGCGGCAGGGGGAAATGCTCTAAGGTTTGGAGAAAAAGACTGACCCTTTGGAGATGCCGCCTGACACGCGAGTTCTTAGCAACACCTGATGCTTCCTCCGAGATCTATTCACTCCTGGTAAGATTTTTGCACAAAGGTTGTGCTGCATATTTGTTTGGCGCTTTCGCATTTTCAGATGTTTCAACGACATAACATTGCCTTATCTTATAGTTTCCTTCGCTTTCATTCCGCGTGCAGTTCAAGAACACTTTGTTTTGAACTTGACTTCAGTACAGGAAGAAGACGAAGACATGACTCAAATGGGTCTGAGGAAGAAAATGTTGGTCAAACAGGAGAGTCCATCATGGAACAGCCCATTACTTCTGAGGGGAGCCAGATGGTTCTGAGTTCCGAACCTTCAGCCTGTTCAAACCTAGCGTTAGTCCATTGCATCTTGTTCTAACCCCTTGTTGGCTGTGTGAGGCATTCAGGGGATAACATGGCTATATCCCCGAGTAGGCAAAGCATTCCACCTTTTTTTTATCCTCTGGTGGTACATTCAGGCTCAGTCCTTTTACCAACCCTCTACTGCAGGCTCAGTCCTTTATTACCCCCCAGAAACTGATGCTTCCTGTGTAGTTAGTTTAATCCAACATAACAACAATTGCTGGAATTTTTTTTCTTTGTTGGGTGCATTCAGGGGATAACATGGCTATGCTATGTTATCCCATTCAGTGGTGGAAAGCATTTCACCTTTTCCTCCATCTCTAGTGGTGTATAGCATGTTATCCCCTGAATGCACCCACCATGGTGGAAGAAAAGGGAAATGCTTTCCACCACTGAAGGGATAACCTAGCTAGCCATGTTATCCCCTGAATGAATGTTATCCCATCAGTGGTGGAAAGCATTTCCCTTTTCTTCTACCACTGGTGGGTGCATTCAGGGATAACATGGCTATGCTATGTTATCTCATTCAGTGGGGGAGACCATTTCAAATGCAAATCTGAAAGCCTTTCAAAAGCTATTCAGTCTCCTACTGCAACTCAGACCCTTTCACCAAACCCCCAAACAGTGATGCTTCCTGTGTATTTAGTGTAATCCAACAATAAACAACAGTGCTGAATTTTTTTTCCCTCTCTTGGGTGGCATCAGGGGGATACATGGCTATGCTTATGTTATCCCCTTCAGTGGTGGAAAGCATTTCACCTTTTCCTCCATCTCTAGTGGTGCATTCAGGGGATAACATGGCTATGCTATGTTATCTCATTCAGTGGTGGAAAGCATTTCCCCTTTTCTTCCACCACTGTGGGTGCATTCAGGGGATAGCATGGCTATGCTATGTTATCCGTTCAGTGATGGAAAGCATTTTACCTTTTCCTCCTATCTCTGGTGGGTGCTAGCCATGTTATCCCTGAATGCACCCACCAGTGGTGGAAGAAAAGGGGAAATGCCTTCCACCACTGAATGGGATAACATAGCATAGCCATGTTATCCCCTGAATGCATGTTACCCATTCAGTGGTGGAAAGTATTTCCCTTTTATTCCACACACTGGTGGGTGCATTCAGGGGATACATGGCTATGCTACGGTATCTCATTCAGTGGTGGAAAGCATTACTCCTTTTCTTCCACCACTGGTGGGTGCATTCAGGGGATAACATGGCTATGCTACGGTATCTCATTCAGTGGTGGAAAGCATTACTCCTTTTTCTCACCACTGTGTGGGTGCATTCAGGGGATACATGGCTATGCTGATGTTATCTCATTCAGTGGGGAGACCATTTCAAATGCAAATCTGAAAGCCTTTCAAAAGTTATTAATCTCCTACTGCAAGCTCAGACCCTTCACACCCCCCCCAAACAGTGATGCTTCCTGTGTATTTAGTCTAATCCAACAATAACAAAACAGTGCTGGATTTTTTCCCCCCTCTTTGGTGCATTCAGGGGATAACATGGCTAGCTATGGTATCCCATTCAGTGGTGGAAAGCATTTCACCTTTTCCTCATCTCTAGTGGGTGCATTCAGGGGATAACATGGCTATGCTATGTTATCTCATCAGTGGTGGAAAGATTTCCCCTTTTCTTCCACCACTGGTGGGTGCATTCAGGGGATAGCATGGCTATGCTATCTTATCCCGTTCAATGGTGGAAAGCATTTACACTTTTCTCCATCTCGGGGGGGGGGCAAGCCATGTTATCAAATGCAAATAGGAATAGCATTTCCAAATGCTATTCAATCGCCTATTGCAGGCTCAGTCCCTTTACCATCCCCCCCAAACAGTGATGCTTCCTGAGTGTTAGTTTAATCAAACATAACAACAAATGCCAACGGAATAATTCATTAATGTTATGAATTATAAATGAAATATGTAATTATGATTAAATTTTTCACAAATTTATTAGATTTTTTTGAAAAATTTCAAAATTTTAAATTTTTTTAGAAATTTAAATTTTTTTAATATAAATTTCCTTTCAGAAACCTCTCTCTAGGCAAATTGCGTCACTCACTCCCGCGGAGAGGATTGCTCTTATTAAGCAGAAAAGAGACAACGAATTATGAGCTTTTGGGGCGCGAAATGATGGAATCTTCTAGAAAAATATGGAGAGTCTACTGAAAACAGTAACGAGCATTTAAGGAAGAAATGTAATGGAAAAATTTATATCTAGAGGAACTAGGTCCATTTCAAGAACTAAATTGGGGTCTTAAAGGATTTCACCCAATTCCTTAAGGAGGAGTATGCCAAGAAGAATCAAAGCCGGTCCAGGGTTGTTAGGCGTGTGAAGAGAAAGGTTGCTGAGAATGTCAAAGCAAAGACCATCAGCTTCCTCAAAAGAATAGACTCGGTCCCAATAGATACCAATTCATCACAGTGTCACAAGAGCAATCTAGCAACCCCGGCCCAAGTAATGCCTTGGAAATTTCTAGGAAATTCCGGGCTCCTAGAGTTATAAGAAGCCGGTTCCTTTTTCACCATGATGTATTATTAATACTGTGATTTGTAATTCATTAGTAGCAAAATGGTAATGCATAGGTGTTAGAAGTAGCGTAGTACAGTTTACGTTATTGAACATAGAGATGTTTATTGTTATTAGTAAGTTGTATTTCTTTCCTCATATACAAAATTGATGTATACATGACAAATGAGATGTAGAGAAGCTGTTGTCACATATGACTTGCACTAGAAATAAATAGCAATTTGAAAAATGTTTTAAAATATATTTGTGTTACATTATTAAATCAAACATAGAAAATATCATAATATACGTGTCAAGCTTTTTTAATGGCCCCAGGAATGCGAAATGGTTCAGCTCATGACATGTACTGTACACATGAGTTGGACTAGTAGAAGTTATGCAATATCTGTTTAACCCACAACTATGGTCCGGGAACTTATGTCCCCCATTATACGCATAGTTTTGTATGCTTACTGTAATAACATTGTTGAAATACATTTACTAGCTACAATTTACATTACTCTTTGTTTTAAACGAACAAATGGTGGTAACATTGATTTTATGTCACATTAGTAACATGTATTTACCCAACAATCCTTTCTTTTTTTCCAGGGAATAGAAGGAGACATATACATAAAAAAAAGCATACACATTTAGGGCGGACACATAACACTGCCTCAATTAGTGGTATGTAAGTACTAGCTCTTAAACAATAAATAACCAATGATGTTTGTAGTAGACAAAGTGCACCATAATTTACTTGTTAGGAAAGAAACAAAAAAATTGTTGTTTAATCAAGGTCAGTGATCAGATGTACCCGGATTGCATAGTTGCTTGGAAACGAAACCACCACCAATGGTATAGTATTAGTGCATTTATAGCCATAGACTCGGCATAGAGGTAGAGCACAAACTATGTGCATCAGTAAAAGTGGTCCTCAAACCTTATTTGTATAGAAAAAGACAAAAAAATCTTGTTGTTTAAGCAAGGTCAGTGACCAGTGCGACCTGAGATTGACATATTTTGCTCTGAAAAGAAACCTACCACCAATGGTAGAAATAGTAGTGCATTTCAAGCCATCACTCGGCATACAGGTAGCGCACAAACTATGTGCATCTGTAAAGTGGTCCTAAAACCTATACTTGTATAGAAAAAGACAAAAAAATTGTTGTTTAAGCAAGGTCAGTGACCAGTGCGACCCTGAGATTGACCATTTTGCTCCGAAGAAAAAACCTACCACCATGGTAGAAATATTAGCACATTTCTAGGCATTGACTCGCCATAGTGGTAGAGCACATACTGTGTTCATCTGTAAAAGTGCTCTAAAAACTTACTTGTATAGGAAAAGACAACAAATCGTGTATGGAAAAAGACAACAAATCTTGGTTATAAACAGAAATGCGACCTATGCTAACTAGATGACATAGTTTGCTCAGACAAAGAAACCTACCACCACTGGTAGAAATATTAGTGCATTTCTAGGCATTGACTCGCCATAGAGGTGTGCACATATGTGTGGCATCTGCAAAAGTGCTCCACAAAATTAATTGTATAGTAAAAGTATAGGAAAAGACACAAACCTTGCTGTTAAACAAGGTATGCGACCTATGCTAACCTGAGATTGACATAGTTTGCTCCGACAAGAAACCTACCACCACTGGTAGAAATATTAGTGCATTTCTAGGCATTGATTCGCCATAGAGGTAGTGCACCTACTGTGCGCATCTGCAAAGGTGCTCCACAAAAATTACTGTATATTAAAAGTATAGGAAAAGACCACAAACCGTGCTGTTTAAACAAGGTATGCGACCTATGCTAACCTGAGTTGACATAGTTTGCTCCGACAAAGAACCACTACACACTGGTAGAAATATTAGTGCATTTCTAGGCATTGATTCGCCATAGAGGTAGTGCACACTGTGCGCATCTGCAAAGGTGCTCCACAAAAATTACTTGTATTTAAAAGTATAGGAAAAGACCACAAACCGTGCTGTTTAAACAAGGTATGCGACCTATGCTAACCTGAGATTGGACATAGTTTGCTCAGAAAAACAAAAACCAACCACCACTGGTGGAAATATTAGTGCATTCTAGGCATTGACTCGCCATAGAGGTAGCGCACATACTGTGTGCATCTGCAAAAGTGCTCCACAAAGTTACTTGTATATTAAAAGTATAGGAAAAGACCACAAACCTTGCGTTTAAAACAAGGTATGCGACCTATGCTAACCTGAGATTGACATAGTTTGCTCAGAAAAAGAAACCAAACAATATAACTTTTCAAACTACACACACTATACATATCAAAAACAACAACAACAATCAAATATCCTTCAAACTTTTGAACTTGTACAGCAATGAAGAACCGCATTATTAACTAGCCAGATTGGCAAGAGTGTTGAGCAGCAAACCAGGTCTTCATCTGCTCTACTTCATCCTGTAATTTTTTTACTGTAGACAAAAAAACACATTTGACAATGTAATAAGCCATCCCATGTCCTTCAACATGAAAAAAAGGCCGATTAAAAAAAAAATACTTACAAGATTCAGGTGAAGGCATCCTCGCCATGCTCTGCTCCAGTGCCTCCATTCTTTGCTCCAATGACATTTCTGTTGGAATGAAATAAACTTTAGCAAAATAGCTGTGGATGGCCAATATTTGAAGAAATAATGATCTGTGCAGAATGATACTCACGGCTCACACCAGGAACCACCAATCCTGTTCTCTAATTTTGCTATTCTTCTCTCCAAATCTAAGGAAAGCATACAATGTTACGGTGCAGGCTCATTTATAACCTCCATAAATAAAAATACGGTTTTTTATAATCATTGTGAACAACATAGACTGATGTATAGCAGAAATTTACTATTTAACATTCCTCCATGTCATCCACCAGGTAATGTTGGACTTTTAGCTTGTCAAACTAAATTCAGAAAGGGTCAAGCATGGAGGTAGCAGTAGCAACATTTGTAAGGTGTCTTCCCCTAATAATGGCCCATCAAGGTATCCCTCTCTGTGGCAGCATCAGATGACAATAGAGGTAGTATGCTTGCATATCTCCATGGTAATGTAAAGAGAAGCAATTAAATAACAAGGAAACAAGTTAACCCATGTACTGGTCATGTTGGTTTACAATGCTTCCCCCCCCCCCACATCTACAATGTATCATGTGGAGAAGTTCCAAAAACAAGTTTAACCTTGTTGGCTGCATAGGTAAGACTGCAAAGGTCAGGAGTCATGCCATGTGACAAATTGTTTATGTTTTAAATGTGCATGCTATCCATCCCCACCTTGGCCAATCCAATTTACTAATGTCATGGTGTCCCTAATCTGAACCCTATCTTACATAAGAATATAGAATAACATAATATGTTAGTTGCTACTTCCATTTGGCACTATACAGGCCGAGAGTATGTACAGATAATATGAAACTGAGACAATTAACCAATTTAGCTATTATAGAAATTGCTAATATGCTTAAAATTATTTTCTAAATGCATTGTAAATGTTAAATTCCTGAAATAAACCTACCAGTATCATCTCCAAGGCAGGGATGGATGAAGGGACGGGGGATAGTTTGCTGCTCATCCGCACGTCTAAATTGGAATGATGAACATGAGATTAATTAAAGAAAAATTTGTGTTTTCAGAGAGGAAGTAATATATCACATAGTTGATTTCATGTTTGATAGCAAACACCCATTGAGTAAAAATAGTTGGTGATCACTATGCTAAGTATCACTCTTAGCTTTGATGTAAAACTGCAAATGATTTTTTTTTCAGTTTCTTGTCACCAAACAGGCATTTAGGCAATATCACAAAAATTTATATTTATTTTAAACTTTATACTAGCAATATCACTATTTTTGATATTGATAACCTAGCACTACTTACCCTGATCTCCATCTGGATTGTCCTCTGGAGGTGGTGGAGATCATGTCTTTCTGCATGTGAAGGAAGAAGTACATAATCAGAATATTTTGTTAATCTGAGTTAATGTATGGTAATCATAGTTTTCCTATAGATTATGGTAGTATTACATATTATTTGCACAACTATTAATTTCAATTCTTAATCAACATAAAGTAAAATTACAAATTTTAAGCATAATATCAGTATACAGATGTATATATATACTACATACAAAATACATACACACACACACAACACATAACACAATACACATATGTAAAAGTTATACTCAGAATACTGACAAATATCCTTGTGTTCATATAGGACATTAATAAATATGTTATTGGATTGAAATATATATAGGAATGAATTACAGTATTTTTGTAATTTAAAAAAACAACACCTACCCAAATCTACCTCAGGATTTGCCTCTTGAGCCCTCCTTGGAGGAGGTGGTGAGCATTTCTACCGCATTGTAAGAAGTTGTGGTGGTTCATATAATGTCATTTAATGAAATATTGAATGAATTTAAATAAATTACGGCTTCTAGGTGGCCTTATTCCTATTACTTGCACAGTGCCTTCTAAGAATACATGTATAAGAACTATTAATAAGAAAACTGTTTATGTTACAACATATGCAATATAGATGCATCCAACTAATATAATTATGTATATCTATTACTTCAACATTTCCTATATGCAATCTTGTTCAATGTACTCAATGTTACCAAAAATATTTTTAAGTACTTATATGCATAGTAACATTGCATCATTAAGCAGCAAATTAAAGATAGTGAAATAAATAAAGTTATTGAAGAAAATATGAATATATTGAACTTCCAATTAAATTAAAATATCAAAAATAATTATCAAATTTACACTTCGTTAAATAAGTAAATAGAAATTTAATGTATTTAATTATGTAATTAAAAAATAATTACCTGCGGGAAATCTCATTCCCTCATGAGATGGAACTGTGGGAACTTTTGCAGCTCCGTTGGAGGGGGATTTGGCCCAAATCTATCTATAAGGGTATAAAATGCCCCTTTCAATTTGAATTTGCGACGGGCCATGTGCACGTCCCGGACATATCCTCCAGTGTCCTAAGCCCAGCAGCCACTCTTCGGAAGAAATGATATTTTTCCTAGGAGTGGACTGCATGAGCTGAGGAAACCACTGCTGGGGTATCCCTAAGGATAGAAAGCATCATTCACCTCTTCTGACTGCCAGTACATAAATCTCCTCACTCCTTCCGCCGCCATCTTCAATACCCACAAGTCAAGATCCTGGAAACTGCCCTTTATACTCCCCAGGGGAAACAGCAGGAGGTAGCCAAAAAGGCAATGCTTTGGTGTAATGGGTCAACTTTGCCTTGTGGCGCTTGCTGGGTTATGAAGTTTGAGTCCCGTTCCAAACTCGGTTGTTGCTGCAAAACAGATCATAGGCTTTTAAATTTCAGAATAGGTAGTTTACGCACATACAGTATTAGGATGCTGCTAAAGGGAGCTGAGGCTAAGATAGGGCCATTACCGTACATGCAATATTGTACATGTGCAATGTATGAGGCGCTTAATCCAATGAGAGATAAGGACCATTGACACGTTATTGAAACGGAGAGTGAGCTGAGCTGGCGGATGGCGTTGCCATGAGGCAGTGCTTTCAATTATTTTCTGTCATGCCCCCCAGCAAGTAAATAGTATCATAGTTCTATAAAACTGTTGTATTATTCTCCTGCATAACAGTGCTTCGCGCCCCCCTTTACGGAGGCTCGCGCCCCGCTGGGGTGCCCGCTCTGCTATGCCATGAGGCTCACTGCCATGAGGGAACATTGAGGCGGGATCACCTGTACACAAGAGGATCCTATATCCCAAGCGAAATGTCAACATTTTAAGAAACATAGATAGATATAGATAGATAGATAGATAGATAGATAGATAGATAGAAGATAGATAGAGTAATGGGAAATGGATGGATGGGTAGAAAGACATCATGGCAGGCAGGCAGGCAGGCATGGAGGGAGGCAGGCAGAAAGGCGACAGACAGACAGACAGACACAGCGAGAGAGAGAGATAGATAGGTAGATAGATAGATAATACAACACTCTGCATGGCTTCCTATGTCCTGGGATTAAAATAAATCAGGAATGACTTGAAGACACACAAACACAACATCAGCAATCTTGAAGACTGCCATTTGTATACGTGGCAAGTCACACTCTCTCAGCCTTAGAGGATGTAATGATCCTCTGAACCATCTGCAAAAAAAAAAACAAACAAAAAAACAAGACAAGTCACCTGAGGCACTAATAAACAAGAAAACAAACTACATGACCCAATTAATCTGGGAAAAGATCTTTGGGTTTAATTCCTAAAAGATGATCTTTTTAATTGCATTGTGAACCATTTTGATAGATGAGAAAACTGGACCTATTAGAAGAGGTAGGGGATTTATGCAGAGGGGTGGCCCCTACCATCTCACCTGTCCTTGCCAACTCACCTGGGGTTCCTAAGTTCAGCTCCATTTTGAGCAAGGTCTTCTGTGTGTGTGGCTGCTAGTGTCGTTCCCAATTTCCTACAATTTCCCTTTGGAGCACAAACCTTGTTGATGAAACCAGGTGTGCGACATGTGTTATCCTGAGATTGACACAGTTTGCTCAGAATAAAAGTCATTGAAATTGTGGTTCAAGTTTTGGAGTCCAGTTCCTTTGTAAATGGGTCAGCTGCAACCATGGAGAAATATTAATAAATGTATGTAACTGCAAAATATATCAGCTGTCAAGAACTGTGACAGCTAGGAAAATTGAAATTAAGAAGTCAACTTTATTATAATGGTGAAAAAAATCAGGTAAAATCCTTGCAAATGCCCTACATTACATGAAATACAATTTATTGTTCTGGTAACATTGGAGAATATTCCACAGAGTAAATTGCAATGTTACATTCTAAATATTGTCACGGAATTAGGAATTAAAATACTCCACAAAGGCATCTCTAATCCTTTCCCCCTTTTCCCTCTCGTTGATCAGTCATAAGTGGTTGGGTCAATGATGTCTCAGGAGAAGTGTTTCGTCCCAGCAGGACATCTCCATTGCTCTCTATTATGTTATGCAGAATACAGCTAGATAAAATGGCAGAAGGTAAATTTTGAAGAGACAGGTCTAGACCTTTAAGAAGTGCTTGAAATCTAGATTTCAAATGCCCCGAAAGATCTTTCAACCACGATTCTTGCTCAAGATAATCTCTTATTATAAACCCCCTCCCTCCTGCTATAACCAATCTTAAACGGGATGAGCAAGAAAGGCTTTATGGGATATCCACCATTGCCCAAAAGAAGTGGCCCGACCTGTTGTCCTTTAATTGTCAATGTCGGACAACCGGGAACATACAGTCCAGCTTTTAATGCATGATAGATAGGGGATTCCTGCAGGACGTGGGAGTCGTGGTGGAAGAAAAGGGGAAAAGATCGAAAAATTTTCCTGTGTGATCACATGTTGCCTGTAGAATAATAGAGTGTCGCTGTTTACGGTCAATGTACTGCGGTCCCTCGTGAGCTGGTGCCTTAATCGTGATGTGGCATCCGTCAATTGCTCCAATCACCTGTGGAAACCCCAGGGCTTCAAATCCAGACATATTCTGTGATTGCAAAAGAGAGAATAAATATAACATTAGTACTGTAACAATTTCTGTACATTTACTACCTCATAACATATATTTAAGTACATAGATAGATAGATAGATAGATAGATAGATAGATAGATAGAGTGATATAGTGAAAGATGGATGGATGGATGGATGGATGGGTAGAAAGACATAATTTCTGTACATTTAAAACCTCATTACATATATTTAAGTACATAGATAGATAGATAGATAGATAGAGTGATAGATAGAGTGATAGATGGATGGATGGATGGATGGATGGATGGGTAGAAAGACATAAAGACAGATAGGCAGGCAGGCAGGCAGGCAGGCAACCAGGCAGACAGAGATAGAGAAAGATAGATAGATAGATGGATGGATGGATGGATGGATGGATGGATAGATAGATAGATAGATTAGAGGCGCTTGATCTCCTGTCAGATCAAGCGATCCGGACACTGGAGTTTTTTGTAATAGATAGATAGATAGATAGATAGAGATAGAGAGAGAGAGATATAAATTTCCACCAACCTTTCTATAATCTCCAAGGTAGACAGCCCTCCGCAGTAGAACCATTTCCATACACAGGAACACCTGAATGATAGCCTTGTATGCTGTAGACTTTCCTACACTGAAAAAAGTTCCAACTGTGGCATAGGAACCACCATGTGCCAGGTAAAATATGGCCATGGCAATTTGCTTTTCTACAGGAACTGCCTTACGGAACCGTGTGTTTTGCCGGGAAAGATGGGGACGCAGCTCGTCAGCAATCATTTTAAAAACAGCGCGCGGCATTCTGAAGTGCATCTTCCAATTAGAGTCAGACCAGACAGTTCTAGCAAAGACGTTCCAGTGCACATCTGTCTTGGGGTATATCCACCACCTTCTAGCCATCGGCTGAAAGCTGATCTGGGCGCCTTGCCGAAAGAAAGGAAGCATTTCATCCAAAATGAGAAGATAATGTCTCATTTCTGCAGCATGTTCTCCACTGTCACACAATGTCATGACAGCTCTGCATTGGACCATAAATTTCTCTATAAGCAATGTGATAAAGGAAAACATATACTCAAATTTCTGACGATGATCCATGAGTGTTGATATATCAAGCAAAGGTAACCCAGGTACCAGTGGGAGGGGAATGAGGGAAAGTGTATATAAGGCTGACAGTGCTTATGACGTTTGATCGAATAAGCGCCTTGATTGGTCCATTTAAAAAAAAACCGCCAAAAATACATCGAATCACAAACGGTCACAGAAATGGAAACGATGTCGAAAGATAAATCGCTTCCAATTAATCCGGGTTAACGTTACGTCATTCTGACGTACTATTGATTGACAACTCCAAATAAGGTATGCAGGAGAAGAGTCGCTTTATTTAAACACCGATTTCATGCCAAGTGAGAACGCTTACAGAACGCTTGCAACTAAAAACTTCAATTTAAATAAGCAGATGGGAACGATGAATAAAGCGATTCGGAAAGTGGGATAAGAACAGTGTTATTTTGAATCGATTTTATTAAAACGTTTTATTTTAAATCGTTTCAAATCTTAAGTGGGAACAGCCCCCATGAGAGTTATGCAAAACTACAGTGTTGTGTAGGCTTTTAAAAAGTAGAAGTGTTGGATAGATGCAAAAAGATGTTTGCATCATTTTCATTCAATAAATAAAACCTCTATGTGTGCTATATATGTTTGTGTGGCACACACCAGCATGTATGTCCATGCACTTTGTTTCACAAGAGGAAAGGAGAGTAGTTTTGCAGAGAGACATTTTGGCAGAGGTTATAAGAATGCTCAATAAAAAAGAGAGTGTTCTTTATCTAGTTCACTCTGGAGTCAAGAACTCATGCGGATCTTTGTGATTCCTCAGTAGGATGACATGACATTTTGAGACAATCTTGTAGAGGATGAATTTTTTTTGTTAATATTCTTCTCTGTTTTTATAAATGGTCACATACTATACAGACAATTGCAGATTACTTCATAATGCTTTTTGAGGTCATGAGGGCATAATCATGTTCTTTCTTTAAAAGGCTAACATGTAACATTGTCACTTTTCTCCCATGTAATTAATATATTATGTTTTCATCATTGCTTTTTGTGGGCTAAAGATTCTTTCAAGGGGTTATTTTGAAGGCATTTCTTTATAAATATCACATGTCATAGCCTTTTTTTTAAAAAAATAAAAGGAAATAAAAATAATGAAAAAGTAGCAAATAGTGCAAATTGCTTTTGTCATGTTAACAGCTATTAGTTTCTGGGTTGTGGTTTACAATGAGTTATATAGTGTATTAATTTTTTAAAAAGTAACTTTCTAAGTATACACACATGAATTTTTTTTAACAATAACTTGCATTGCAATTCTGGGATGGAAAACTCATCATTTAAGAGTATACTTTAGAGTGGGTTTTCAATCGCAGGAAGGGCTTTGGGAACTAACTAGTGCTAAAAAGACCAAACAGAGAGCCAGTGTAGTGTAGTGATTTGAGTGTTGAACTACAAATCTGGAGATCAATGTTCAGTCCCCCACTTGGGGCATGGAAACCCACTGGGTGACCTTATGGTAGACTTGCCTTAGTGTTGCCATAAGCCAGAAACTATTTGAAGGTGCACACAACAACAACAACAACAACAACAACAACAAATAGTCAGAACCGGGCAAATTATTATCTTGCCTGGTTCACTTTGAGATATAGATGCTGGAAATTTCCCCAAACTGGCAATATAGATGCAGAGGAAGCTTAAATATAAATTCTATGTAACTAAAGGTGCAGGGAAGTAGCATGCAGGGAACAGTTAATAATATGGCAGGCTGGCAGGGTTCATGTTTCTTGGCTGAAATTTGTCCAAAGACAAAGACTAGAAAGTTTGTTTCAAAATACATTCAAGACTTCATGGCCAATTTTTATCTGCCTTGGTATGTTGTGTGCTCTGCTTTCTGGAATATATTACACAAATTAATGCATATGTACTCCATTTCTTCACCATGTGGAAATGGTTTAGTGCTTAGCCACATTCCAGGGCAAAAGCTATACATACTGAAAGCATTTCTGAAACATTTTCAGTACAAGCACATATTTCCTCAAAAGTTGGAGCATCTATCTATCATCTGTCTATCTGTCATCTGTCTGTTTATTTTACACACACACACACACACACACACTTAAGGACATTGTTTTGCATGAGATTTTTGTCATTTATGATTTCATTTAAAAAACCCCACATCTCCCAAGTGAATTATGCAGTCTTGTTGCCCTGATTCTAATTATAGGCATGATTTAACCTCAGAACACTTTTAATTGCTATTATTTTTATAAGAAGATGCTTAAGAGAGTGATCTTCTTACCTGCCAATGGCAGGCTAAGGAGGTAGCGTGGGGCAAATAGGAGTAGGCCTATTTAGTGGAAAGAGGAGAAGCAGGGGTAACTGGCAAGTAACTTTGAAAACCTCCTGAGTGAAAAGCAGATATGTGCTACAACACTCATATCAACTTACAGTTTTCTGTAGGCTGACAAAATGAAACCCATTTTGTCACAGAAAAGGCAAGGTTACATAGAAGTAAGCACCACTGTGTGACTTAAATATGAATAGATCTATATAGAATTGCTTTGCAGATCCACATGCATGTGCACAAGTATATGTACACACAGACTACAGACTTCTTCTTAAATGTAGCTAGCAAGTGCTTTTGGCAGACCCAAGGTGCACAAGACCCCAATGCATTTTTGGATGTTAAGGATAGTAAGGATCTACAGTAGCACAAGACTGTACCATGTGGAATCAGCCCCCACATCGTTCTGTCTGTCTGAGAGAAAAATTCCAGCTAATTTTAGGCTCCTTAGGCCTCCAGGGCAAAAAAGGCACATTCATAGTGATGAACAGGAAATATAAGGGAGGGAATTCTTCCCACTAATTGCAAACAAAGTGTAGCACATATCCAACCCATATTTGATATCTGATTCTTTACTGGTAGTAACCTCCAGAGGCTTTTGTTTTGTTAGTCTGTTGCTGAAAACAACAATAACAGTGAAGAGTCTCAAGACACTGTCTGGACTGATAGGTTTACTGTTGCATTGATTTCTAGTCTGTGAAAATATAGGTTACAGTAAATCCCTTCATATGCCAGAGAATGCTTCATTGTGTAGTCCTTAATAATTCATTTGTCAATGGAAAGTCTGATTTCTCTGTGGTGTAGGAGAACAATAAAAAATATGGAGCAAGATCCAGTCAAACTGAAACCCTTTTCAGTCTGATTTGTGTTATTATGAGGGACTGCCTCACATGCTTCAAGACAAGTCAAGGATCTGCAATTCAAGGTTACTTCTGTGTGCATCATTCACTTTGGCTGGTTTTTACCCATGGTTCTTTTAAAAGGGGAGGAAAGGTGTATTTTCCAGATTCTGCATTCTTTAAAAAACCAAAAACAGTGGAGATTATTATATGGAGGAAAAGGACGGGAGAGAAGTGGGATGCTTCCATCCTTATTTCATGATTGTGTGAAGATTATCACATGATGTCCTATGAATCATGCTCATCCTGTCCTTCTCCCATCAATGAGGTGGAATGGTTCTGTCAGTTTTCATTAATAGGAAACTACCATTAATGAAAAGTGGCAGGACCATTCCACTTCATTGACAGGAGAAGGACAGGATGAGCGTGATTTATGGGACATCATGCGATAATCTTCACACAATCACAAGATAAGGACGGGAGCATCTCACTTCTCTCCAGTCCTTTTTCTCCATGTGATAATCTCCAGTGTTTTTGAACAGCTGTAGTAGAATGGAAGAGACAAAAAAGTGCTACTTAGATGAAGAGGAGGTGGTCTTTGCCTTTTTGACTGGCCCACTGGTTGAAAGGAAAGATTTTGACCAATTCTAGAGATTCTGATAGTCTAATTCTCTGGAACACACAGATGGAACACACTCACTCCAAATCCTATTGGGCAGAATTATGAGCTTCTGATTGTTTTGTATTTACAGTCCCTATGTAGCCCCTAGTTTAGGGAATATGTAGGGAATGTGAAAGCCCCCCCATTTCCCACTTATTGAGCAGCAGCTGCTAAACTTGATGAGGATCTGTTCCCCTGTCAGCCTGGAAGCAGAAGACTAATGTTCTCATGAGGGGCATTGCAAAAGGGGCCCTGCTTCTGCTTGTCACAACAGATTGCTTATGGGAGGGGTAGCATTAGGGAAGATGAACTGCTGGGGGTAGGGTTGAGCATCACTCCTTGAAATCATGATCTGATAATACAGCCTGCATCCCCCCCCCCCAAATCCTCACCCATGCTTAAACTGTACTATTTTTGCTTTTGTCCATGGCAGCCTTTTGTGTACTTTCATAAAATTACAGCTTAGATTTGCCTGGTTATTTTTAGTTGCAAGACATGACTGAATTGCTTCATTTCCTAAGCTGTAAGCACTAAATAATTAATAGTTAGCACCATGTTTCCAGACTATAATTTGTTTTCTAAAATTTCATGCTGTCATCCACACTGGTTAAATTGCTAAAGTGATTTCTGTTTAAATGGAAAATAATAGATTTTTTTCCTTTTAAAAAACTGAGTATGTGATTTCCACTTCCCACTGGCCATCGGTATTTCAGTCCTGTGATTTACTTTGTTAATGCTTAAGACTGAATACACATGAGAAAAGCCTGCCATTGACTGACCTTTGTAAAAAGAGGAAAATATATTTCTTTTTGCTCTTTTTCCTGTTTAGAAGTCAAGCAAAGAATTCCAACTGATAACTGCAATTTCTTTGAGGAGAAATACAGAATTTCCACAGTTCTTGGGCTGAGACTTGCACATCCTGTTAAAGGAGGAGATCTCCCCACTTTAACAATACCACTGTGTATATGTGCCTGAAGTAAATATTTTTCTCTATAAACAATGGAATCCTCTTGCTCAGATGTTTCCGTGCTGAGCAGCATATGATCTTTGTTTCTAGAGTAACTTAATGAAGTTACTCCAAAGACTCAGAGATAATATTTAAAATGTTTTAAGGAAGATTACAATCCACATAGGGATGCTATGCAAATCACATCCCTATGTTGATTTTTTTTCTTTCATAACATGTAGAAATACTCAGTTGCATTACAGCATAATTAGGTATTATATTTCCCCATGTTCAGCTTATGAGCTCTTGAAATAGATTAGAGAGACAGGGAGATGCACAACATACTATGAGTGTAATATGTGCATTCAGCTTGCCAGACTTTAGCAGAGCTTTTAATATCAGGGACCAGAATTCACTAAGGCAGTTATGAATGTTTAACCTAGAATGACACATTGTTCATATTCATGACTCTTATGTATTCACTAGTTTAGGGAATACGTATGGACTGTGAAAGTCCCCTAATCCCCACTTACCAGGCAGCAGGCACTGTGGATGACAGAGGCCTGTTCCCTTGTCAGTTGGGAAGGAGCTGACTGATGCCACCCAGTGTGAGTGGGAATTGTTACAGGGACCCTGCTTCTGGCTGTTGCACCAGAGATTACTCACGGGAATTGGTGGAAACATGGAAACAACAGTCAGTTACTTCCTGATCAACAGGGGAATAGATCCCTGTTGCTTCCAATGGCTGCTACCCAGTAAGTGAGATGAAGGTGGGGTTTGGATTGGGAGACACTACCTAGCTATGTAACTAAGGGGCAAAACAGATCACCCCTTTGTGCTGCCTTCTTGGTGGATTGGGAGCACGGCATTTACATGATGCATGCCCCGAAGATGCCCAGAAGCCGTCTTCATGCCACCAAGCTGCCCACATGTGGGCCGGCTTCTGGGCACTCCGGCAGCACAGCATCTAGACACTACTCACCACTGGTATGCCTTAAAGCTGACTTCCGGCTGTGGTGGGATTGAAAAGAGTGGCTGTTTGCAACTGCTTTTTCGGCTGGTAAAAAGGTGGCTTGGGGCATGCAGTTGCTGTGGCCCCAATCCAGCTTTGTCAGGGGTAGCTTCAAGCCACCCCTTCTGGGCAGTTTGTTTCACCCCTAAGATGGTTAGATAGCAAAGTAAGCAATAACGAATTCTGGCCAGGGTGTTTTGGAGAGCTGGGCCTACCAGAAAAAGAAATAAGTGTAGTTTTCTTTGTGAAACATACTAACATAATCTTTACTTCCATTGATTGATAGTCAATTCCATTGACTAGTTCATAATCAATCACATGGTCTAATAGATGACAGAGAGACAAGAGAAAGAAAACAGGTGCAGGTTAGAGTGATGCAGAAAGATAGTAGATGTGGAAAAACAGACAAAGAGAAAGTCAACGAACAGGCAAACATTAAGTTATTGTAGGCATGCAAAGGTTGCCAATTCTAACAATTTCTCTGTGTAACTTGTAGTAATTAAGGATAACTGGGTTTCTGTTTTGGTGGAAATGTTTACTAGACCAGAATAAATCAATACTGGATTCTATGATTATCCTAATTTTCCATAATTCTTGTGTCCATAGTTTTTTGTGGGTTTTTCTATGAGGCTATGTTCTAGAAGAGTTTTTTTTCCTGACGTTTTGCCAGCAGCTGTGGCTGGCATGGAAGAGGACTGCTGGTATGGAAGAGAGGGAGGCTTATATACTGCAAGTTGAGAAGATGCAATTTGCATGTTAATCTGTCTATAGATTAACACAATTCAAGGAACACAAGAGACACTGCAGACTGGGAATGTTATCACACAGGAGGAATGTTTCTCAATTTCAAAAGAAAAGAAAGTAGGGCCAATTCAAAAATGAACGCTATTATGCATATTGTTATCAAATGCACTAAAGAATACAGCACCCATCCCAAAGCCAAAATAATGTGAATGCAAAAGAAATTATCATATGAGTACATACCCTTCGTAGTTGAGAATTTGAATTAGCATCCCTGCACATGCGCAGTGAGGGCAGAATCAGATCCTGATCTTTTGTATACTTCTGGCGGAGCTTGCCTCCAGAGTCCGTGGTTTTGCCTTGTTTCACATTAATTGTTCGTTCATTACCCTTTATTTCACATTATTTATGCAATTCACTTTATTTGTGCATTCATTACCCTGTATTTCACATTATTTAGGCAATTCACCAATTCAAAATCAGCCCAAAGCAACCTTGTACTTGATTTGAGCATTGGACTATTACTCTAGAAGACAGGGATGGAATCCCACTGGGTGACCTGGTGCAAGTCACACTCTCTCAGCCTCCTCAGAAAATGGCAATGGCAAACCCCATCTGAATAAACCTGCCAAGAAAACCCTGTGACAGGGTCATGAGAGAGAAAGAAAGAGCCACCCCCTTCCCTCCAGTTGGAGAGGATGAGTTCTGCAAAGGGAAAGAAACAGAAAGGACTGAGAGGAGGAGGGGGAGGCTCTGTGTGTGGGGGGGGGAGGGAGGGCTGCTTCATCCCCAAAACAGCTCCAGAGGTACTCCGAGAGGAAAGCGCCCCACACCCGCAGGGAGGGAGGGAGAAAAAAATTGCAGCCAGCAAAGGAGCTTGGGAATTGTAGTTTGATTTGAAGGCAATCCAAGGGTGACCAAGACATGCGTTCCCTACCTGCCAAATTTGAATTGAATACAATTTTGGAATGGAACAGGATTTGTAAATTCTGTATTTCCCTGAATTTACACATCTCTTGGTTGAACCTGGATTGGGTTCAAATTGACCTAGCATTGACTTCGATTATGTGTGATGACCTCTCAAGCAATAACGTGAAACCCCATGATTGCATCCGGGATCACACTGCATTGACCTGCCAATTTCCCCAAATTTCTCCCGTGTGATAATGATATGGGTCAGCAAGAAAAATGAGCAGTAGCAGAACATGTCATAAACCATCCAGGGCACAAAATGCTGCTTGTAAACACTGAAATTCTGGACCATACCAACAACTATCAGGTCAGTATGCACAGGGAAGCCATTGAAATCCATAAACACCTGGGCAACTTCAACAGGAAGGATGAAACCCTTAAAGTAAACAAAGTTTGGCTACCGGTCCTGGTAAACACCAAAGTCAAGACCCAGAAAATGCAAATGAAAACCACCCAGAATGAGGTTTTTTTTCCCCCAGCAGATAATAGATCATTAATTAAATTATCACCCTGAGGCCTTGCCATTGAACAACAGAACATACACAGATCTACATGCAATATCGCTTCCTCTCAACCAACAGTATATATACCCCACTCTCTTCCATAGCAGCATTCTCTGAAGATGCCAGCCACAGCTGGTGGTGAAACGTCAGGAAAAAAATCTTCTAGAACACGTGAAGTCTAAGATTTTTCTCTTGCTTCCTGATTTTTCTTTCTCTGTGTCTCTAATTTAAATTTAATATAATCATAAATGCTTTCACTTCATTATCTTTCAGACTTCACCATTTGTTTTTTTTCTGGTTACTTCTTCTATCTCTTTCTTGAATTAGTTGCATGAATGTGCCAATCAACCAAACAAGATTCAGTTAGTGACACTACAGTTAGTCTGATCTGGCTATGTGAAGATGTTATGAAGTTCAAAGAAAGTCAATTGGAGAAAAGAGAGAGAGGAAATAATAACAATGAACAGCTGGACATTTCTCCAAGAATCACTGAAAATTTACTGAAACTACCAAGCAATCCCTCTCCCATGTTCCTAGCAGATGCACCTGTAAAAGTGGTAGGAAAGAGAAAAGGTCCCCTACAGAAGTTCTCAAGACATGGAGAGCCTTCTATGGAAGAATACAGTCTTTCAACTAACCTGGACCACAATGTCAGTATGTTGGTTTTAGGCCTTACTCTCTGTTCATGATGGAATCTAGAGAAGTTTACAAAAGTTACAGAATTATAGAAAGCTTCTTATTACAGGGCAATTCTCTATATAGAGTTATAATGATTCAGATCAACAGAAATTAATAATTGCTCTGAATCTGCCAGTGATGTATTCAGGTCTTTTACTCCAAGTCTCAATTCTGGTCTCAAGTCTGGAAGCTTGGGAATAGGAAAAAAGATGGCAGCAGTGGTGTGTGTGTGTGTGTGTGTGTGTGTGTGTGTGTGTGTGGAGGGGGGATGGAGTTTTAATAACTAGAACAACAAGAAGGTGTACACAAATTTAAGTAAAAATAAATTATCATAGACAATTTATCAAGTTTACAGTACATTTTAGAAAAGTGAGATCTACTCAGTAGGCTGTCCCTGCTACACATCAGAGAAGCCTTCTAAAGCTTTTCATAAGAGCAGTAGGCAAAATGTATCTCCATACTGTGGGCATGTTTCTCAGAGGGGAATAGCAAATACATTAGGTAATGGGTTTGAGGTGGAAGAAGCCTTCTAAAGCTTGTCAAAATCTTTAGAGGGCTCTTCCAATGTACAGTGGGAACAGGCTGCTGAGAAGGCCTTACCCCCACCTCAAGCCCTTCATCAATGTATTTGTTGTTCCCCTCCAAGAAACATGCCTCATACTCTGGGCTTGAGGTGGGGCTTGAGGTCTATTCAGTAGACTGTGTAGTATTCAGTAGACTGTGTAGCTATTCAGTCCCCACTACACATCAAGGGAGACTTTTCTGAGGAGCAGCAGGCAAAAATTGCCTCCATAAGATGGAGTGTGTTTCTCAGAGGGAACAGCAAATGTGTCAGGCCACGGGCTTGAGGCAGGAGTCTACAGGAAGCAGAAGCTTCCTGTATGGCAGATATAAGTTACTGCTTCCATCATGTGAGTGGTAGGCAAAAAGCAGTGAGACGGAAGCATTGTTCAAGGAGGAAAATCATTTTCTGTTCCACAACATTTCTGGATGAATTTAGGCCAGCAAGTCACTCACTAAAAATATACAAGTTACAAGTTGAGACAAGCCGTGTTTCATTTATTTTGGAGTCTAATCTAAGGAATTTATCACTGGGCTTATTGATTCAGCTTACCTCTCCCAGTTTAAATTTCAATTTGGTTTGCATCCTGATCTTATCAGAAGGTTTTTGCCATCGAATTTGCTGCCCAAATACAGCCCGGGCGCATCCTCGCTTCCAGGAGCACTCTGCGTGGCTCCTTTCGGATCCGGGAGTTTTCCAGTTTAAGAAAATGGCTGCCAGAAGCACTCTTGGAACCAGGGATGCATTCAGATTGTATTCAGGTGGCAAATTCAGTGGCTAAAACCTTCTGATAAGATCAGGATGAACTCCAAATTACTGGGAGAGGTAAATCGAATTAATAAACCAAGCGATAAGCTCCTAAGTTGAATCATTTGAGTGACTTGAGTCCCAGTCAATCAATTTGAGTCTGCATCACTAGAATCTACTCAGCCAGGTAAAAATAGGCATCAACAAAATGTAATGATTCTTTTCCATGTTGACAGTTGAGAAATCTCATAATGAAAAATAAGGGAGCAGTGAGAATTTTGAAGTTTTCCCTTGGTATTCAGTATCCTAAGGTATTGCAGGGGAATTATTCTGCAGGGAAAAAACATGTGATTTTTTTGTGTGTAACCCCTGTTTTTTGGACAAAAAAATGGTTTTTCCATGCAGAAAACCTATTTTCTGCACAGAAAACAATTTACAAGGATGTAATATTAAGGATTTAAACCCCTTGATAAGAGTGATACAAACCATTTTAGACATCCATCCTCAGTCTTCTCAGCATCTGTTGACTGACAACATCAAAACTGACAATGGCAATTCATAACGAGATGACTAAATATGTACAACAGAATCCAAATACTCCATTGCTCTGCATTAGTAGGCTTGGATAAAGGATTGATGCTTATAAAGAGTGTTCACTGCCCCTTCGGTAAAGTCAATGAGACTTTACAAAAGTAGCATGCAGTGTTGTGCAAGCAGCAAAATCAGAACAAAATCAAAGAAACAAAAACCTTGCTTCAATATGTATTGTGCACGCCATACATTTCCAGCATTTCCATCCAGAAGTTTACATGAAACAAGCAAGCATGGAGATTTTGCAAAATACAATGAGTGCTTGTCTAGCCCTTGTACAAAGAAATATTTCATAAAGAAAACAACAGAAACCATGCTACGGGGAAAACATTATCTTGGTTCATAGAAAGGAGATGGCAGCCAGTGTCATTCCAGGTCCCTAGACTTGGGTGATTTTTCATGCACTGGTTTCCTGATTATTCATCTACTTAGCTACAGATAGAAGTACTAGTGATGGGGGCAGATGGGTCATATTCCTTGGGGACGGCATGCACGCAAAGACTGAACTCTCTGAGACAATGTTGAGCTGAATGGAAAGGAAATAAGGCCTCAAGATTATAATAAGATTTTGTCTTGTCTGCTGAGGTTTGCCTGGCTGACTTTTGTGCTTAATGTATCTCCCTTCTTCCATTTATTGTGCATGTGTAGCCATGAAACACTAACACTCATTCTGCACTTTGTGCACAACAGTGTACTTGGTCTGATGAGGATACTGCTGTTAATTTTCTGAATTGTCCTGTGTGCAGTAGTCCTTGCCATTTTTGCATCAAAGATAAACATTGTTATTGTGTCTTATTTTTTTTTCTGATTTTTTAAAAAATCTGAATGAATGAAAAAAGTTTTAAAGAGGTGAGGGCATATTTCGACTATGTATTTATTTGTTTGACTTATATCCCATCTTTCTCTCAGGCTCCAGTTAAATCCCAGATTAATTCAGGGACAAAGAAAAGCAGATAAAATCAGCTATAACTAATCAAAAAAGCGAAGTATAATATTAAAACTGTTAATTTCTTTTTAAAAGATCACTGAGTTTGATGATGTGCCTTGTGTGAAAGAGAAAATTGATATTTTGTTTTTGTTGGAGCTGTTGGAGCTTTTTTGCAGTATAAATTCACATGATTTCACAAGCCAGTCACTCAGTTCTGCTCACAGTTCATCCAGCACTCAACTAGGGATGGGAAAATCTGTCAATTTCACTTTCTCCCACTTTCAAGGATTTTAAACTACAAATTCTTTTTTTTTTAGATAATTTTTATTGCAGTTTTCATATATATACATCGTCAGAGAACAGAGAAAAAATAATAATAATAAAGAGAAAGAAAGTATTTACAGTATACATTATCGTATGCAATACATTGGTGAATATCTGATGTTCATCACATTGTCTTTTAATTCGATAGATTCAGTTTCCGATTCTCCCTTGTAGTTCCATTCTGGTAAAGTTACCATAGTTTAACTAACTTTTCCCATTTAAAAGCGTGTTCTTGTATTGTTCTGCTTGCTGCTAGCATTGTCATTTTATCCATTACATAATAATCATGTAGTCTACTTAGCCAGTCCTCTAATGATGGCAGTGTCCCAGATCTCCATTTTTTTGCTATACAGACGCGTGCTGCCGTTACCATATATAATATAATACTCTTTATATTCATTGATAATTTTAATTGTATTGTATTTAATATATTTAATAGAAATAATTCGGGACAAAGAGGGAATCTTAACATCAACGCTTCTTGCATCTTTTTATGGATCATAATCCAATATTTCTTTACATATTTACACTGCCACCATAGATGAAAGTAGGTTCCTACCTTCTCTTTGCATTTCCAGCACTTGTTATCGTAGGATGCTTTGATTCGTGCTAGTCTAGCTGGAGTTACTGTATGTACCACCTGGGGAATATTTTTACATAGTTTTCTTTCAGTGTGTTGCCTTTAGTAAATTTTTGATTCAGAGTCCAAGATTGTTCCCAACTAGATAATGAAATTATATGGCCAATATTATCCATCCATTTAATCATGCTTTCCTTAATTACTTCCTCCTCCATTTCTACTTCTAACAAATATTTATACATTTTTTTATAAACCCTTTGTTACTTCCTAATAAGATCTTATCCACTGGTTGCCAATCTGGGTCTATTCCTTTTTCCTTCATGTCTCTCTCAAATTCTTTTTTCATTTGGATATATTGAAACCAGCTAATTGTTATTCCTTCTTGGTTTATCTGTTCTCTAGATTTTATTTTAGGGTCTCCTTTTGTTTTAATTAGTACATCTGCATACTTAATCCACTGGTTTTTATCTGCATATTCATTTTTGTGAAACGCCTCTTGTGTAGAGATCCATCTAGGTATTTTGGAGTAAAAAACTTTTCTATATTGGTTCCAGATCTTATACAGAGACTTCCTTATTACATGTTGATTGAATTCCTTTTCAACATTGTGTGTTTTGTAACCTAAATACATGTGCCATCCATGTTTTATTCCTGCGCCTTCCACTGATAGTATCTCTTTATTTTCAAGTAGGATCCAATCCTTAATCCAAGAGAGCCCGCAGGCCTTGTAATATAACTCCAGATTGGGTAGTCCTAATCCGCCCTTTTGTTTCTTATCTTGCATTACCTTGTATTTGATTCTGGGTCTTTTGCCCTGCCAAATAAATTTAGATAAATCCTGATTCCAGCTTTTGAATTGCATTTTATTTAAGGATATCGGTAAAGACTGAAATAGAAATATCATTTTTGGTAGGACTGACATTTGAATAGTAGCTACTCTGCCTAAAAGAGAGAGTTGCTTTTTATTCCATTCTATTAAACCAGTCTTTATATTTTTCCATGTCTTCTCGTAATTATTTTTGTATAGATCAGTGCTTTTTCCTGAAAATTCTATTCCTAAATATTTTATTTTATCTGTTATCTGGATTTCAGTCCTGCCTTGTAATTCAGTTATTTCTTTAGTAGATAAATTTTTCGTTATTATACCACACTTTTTTAATTGATTTTTATTCCTGCAATACTTCCAAATTGTTCTATTATCTCTTCTGTTCTGTTCTATTTATATGCAGAAAATATTATATGAAAAGCAGGCTTGTTTTCTTACTCTTCTCAAACCCATCTTGCATCTCCTACCTTTCATGTTTTCATGTATCCTGTGTTTATGTGTTTTAACTTAGAATCATGGAATCATGGAGCTGGAAAAGACCACAAGGGCCATCCAGCCCAACCCTGTCCCATGCAGGAGTACACACACAATGAAAGCATTCCCAACAGATGACTATCCAGCCTATGTTTAAAGACCTTCAAATAAGAAGACACCACCACACTCCGAGGCAGCATATTCCACTGTCAAACTAGGAAGTTCTTTTTAATGTTGAGGTGGACTCTCTTTTCCTGTAGCTTGGATCTATTGCTCTCGTTCCTATTCTCTGCATCTGCAGAAAACAAACTTGCTCCACCTTCAGTATGGCATCTTTTTAAATATTCAAGCAGGGCTAACATATCACTTCTTAACCTTCTCTTCTCCAGGCTATACATACATAACTCCCTAAATCACTCCTCATAGAGCATGGTTTCCATACGTTCATGTGGTTAAATGGTTTTCTGTGTTTTAATCTGCGTATGTTGATCCTTAGGGAGAGGTTATTAGAATTTTAATCATTAATAATTAATCATTAATTTTATAAATAGTACTATGTATTTAATACTGTATTAAGAGGGTTATTTTTTGTGGAAGTTTAATGTTGTTAAGATTATTTTATGGCTTGTATATGTTTTAATTAGTTGTAATCCCACCTTGATCTGCAGGGAGAGGCAGAAAATATAAATATAGATGCGGCACCCACTCCTTTTCGAAGTGGATTGGGGACAGGGAAGCCTCAACGGCAGCCCTGCGGCCCCAATCTGGCGTTTTTCCAGGCCAGAGAGAAGCGGCAAAATGCAACTTGTCTTTGGCCTGGAAAGGGGGTGCCCTTGCCCCGTAGGTGCCAACAGCACCCCAGCGCTAAAGAGGAGAAAGGGGCGGCCGCTGCGGTCCCTTTCTCCTCTGCATTGCTGGCATGGCTGTTTGGTTGCCACGCCAATGATGTGGGGGCCCAAAAGGAGCTCCATTTCAGAGCTCCTTTCCATGCCAAGCGGCCTGAGGCGGTGCGGACATGTCACACGCATGACACGCCATTTGGACATGGTGCATGCATGACATCATCGTTACGCAAGCCGTGTGGACAGTGCTGCATAACAATGGCGCCCCCCCCCACATACTAGGGTTAGGGACATGTGGTTGTTGTGTGCTCCCTAACCTTAGTATCGCCGGGAGCATGCTGCGTTATGGCGGTGTGTACCGGCCCAAATTTTTATTATTATTATTAGTAGTAGTATCAGTATTAGTAGTATTATTATTACCCTCACCCAGGCTGAACATCTATGTTTCTAAGCCCAAAACTCTGTTTAGTGATTTATGTATGCATAATATCACATTATACCTATCTATGTCAACAACTGCCTCACACTTGGAGTATCTCCACCACAGCCATGTAGTGGCCAAGAGACGGCTGGGAACAACTAGAGAAAACAAATGATCCTTCTGGACCTCCTGGGAGCTGTTAGCAGGTTTCAGAGGATGGTGCAGTCTGGCTACCCACTGCTTTTCTCTGACCATGGGTGAGTTGCCCTGATGGCAGGAAGGGAGGTTGTGCATACAGGGATGGGGGTGATGCTTTATACTCTACCAGTGCAATGTATGATAATGGCATAAATCAGCGTGTGCATTTCTATATATAAATGTCCAAATTGTATTGCACAAATATCAAGTAAGATCAAGTAAGGGATCATATTGGTGAGCACTGTACCTGACATTTTAAGTAGCTAAAAAGAGGACTTGAAGGATTTCTTAAGTTGTGTATAATGCAGTCTAATGCCTTTCTGAATTATGGTTCTGCTTTAGCAGAGAGGCCTGCTACTTGAGGTATGTTAGTAGTGCAAGTTAACATTTCCAAAATTATAAAAAAAAAGTTTTACTTTTTTTATGGCATTCATGAACACCACACATATTTTAGAAATTGTTCTTCATTCATTTTGCAATACCTGCTTCATAAGTGGGGGTTTCCAACTGTTGTTGTTGTTGTTGTTTGCCTTCTAACTTATCATGGGGTTTTCTTGGCAAGATTTGTTCAGAGGAGGTTTGCCATTGTCATCCTCTAAGGCTGAGAGAGTGTGGCGATTATCATACTGACAAATAACCCAACTGCTCCCCAACGGGATACAGTCAGGTTGTGGTTGCTGCCAGGTATTATCAGACATAATTTGCTGCCTCTGCTGCTGGGCAGTTGCAACCCAGCTACATCCTGGATCCCAGGCACACTTCATAGGCCATTTTTCCAAGCAGGGAGCTTGCTGTTTTGAAAATGTGGTTTCTGAAGAGCATCTGGGAGCTGGGATGCAGCTGGGTTGCAATTGCCTGGTGGCAGCAGCAGCAAATTATATCTGATAATACCCTCCAGAAACCCACAACCCTGCTGTTGGGGATCAGTCAGGTTATTTGTCAGTGAAATAATCTTCTGTGACTTGCTCAAGGCCACCCAGTGAGTTATCATGACTGAGCCAGGATTTGAACCCAGGTCTCCCAACACTCAAACTATTACACTATGCTAGCTCTCATTTCTTCAACTTCAGACTGAATACACATCCAAGAAGATACTATCCATATTTTAAAGGTTGTTTTTATTATCCTATTGTTAACTGGAGAGTCTTTGGTCTCAAAGAGGTATCTGCTAGTAGGGTGTGTGTGTGTGTGTGTATGTGTGTGTGTGTGTGTGAGAGAGAGAGAGAGAGAGAGAGAGAGAGAGAGAGATTAAGTTTTGGTATCAGTTACTACAAACCCCAGACAGTATAAGCAGTGATAAAGGATTATGGGAGTTTTAGCCCAAAACATCTCTGGGGACAAAGAATCCCCACTCATGCACTAATGCAAAAGGAAGGAAGGGTATTTTAATCAATTTTTCCATTCCCTGTAGTGTTCCTGTGCAGTTTCCCATTTCAGAGTAGATTTATGGGAAATGTCAGGGAAAACAGCATCAATTGTCTCACCTCCGCTTTCATTAGTGGAGCCCTTCACTGAATCAAAAACCACTGTGATTTTTGTGCTTGGATAGATTTTTCTTTAAAAAATATCAAGGGAGGGTTGGATTTCAGTGAGTATTTGTCTGACTGAACGTTTGACATGTTCTAAAAAGTAGGGGATGCATCAAAGTTTGATGAAATAATTGTTTGCAATGAGCATTTTATTTATCAACTGACATCTCCATTTACATGCAGCCAATAGAACTTCCTCCAGTTCCCCTAAAAACAAATCTCTCAGAACAGTTTTGTCAAACATTGATATATGACCAGAAATGCCAGTATGCAAACAAAACAAAGCTTTCTACATTGTTTTCTATTTTTACTTATATAAAACATCAGTAATTCATGGGTAGAGTTCTGCAGTTTTATGAATGTGCAATGGAAATTAGTATCGACTGAACTGACAGTACTGTTTTGTGGAGGAAACAACAATGCCCATTGTCACAAGGTTTTCTCTCCTATCATAGAATCATAGAATCAAAGGAGACCCCAAGGGCCATCCAGTCCAAACCCCTGCCATGCAGGAATACACAATCAAAGCACCCCCAACAGATACCCATCCAGCCTCTGTTTAAAAACCTCCAAAGAAGGTGACTCCACCACACTTCAAGGGAGTGTGTTCCACTGTTTAACAGCTCTTACTGCCAGGAAGTTCTTCATGTTGATGTGGAATCTCTTTTCCTGTAGTTTGAATCCACTGATACAATGAATCCATTGAATCCTCTCTTCCAGTTATAGCAGTGATAGGCAAAGTATGGCCCATAGGTTGCATGTGGGCCCCCAAGACTTCTTATATTTTGAGCCCAAATGCCCTCTAGGATATGTGGTGACATTTCCCCCATATTTTTAAGACCAGGAAAATACTTTTTTTTTTTTTTTTTTGGTGAAGAAGAGGTGAGTGCTAAGAGATCTGCCCTGGATA
This sequence comes from Sceloporus undulatus, assembly GCF_019175285.1. Lineage (NCBI taxonomy): Eukaryota > Metazoa > Chordata > Lepidosauria > Squamata > Phrynosomatidae > Sceloporus > Sceloporus undulatus. The sequence goes on along the minus strand of NC_056522.1, from coordinate 108,514,131 downwards.
TCACAATACCCCTAGAAAGTGTTTGTGGACATTTGGAGGCAAAAAAACAATGTTTTAGGGCAAGGGATGAGATGGGAATGTGGCCCTCCAAGATCTTGTGGGGGCAGTGTAGCTCCCTAGCTTTCTACAATTGAGCAGAGCCAGCCCAAGATTCACTGCATAGTGTTTATTTATTTATTTATGGTATTTATACCCCACCCTTCAGCCCTAAAGGCTATCAGAGCGGTTTACAATTATTATTTTTAATTAGATGGTTCCCTGCCCTCAGGCTTACAATCTAAAAGACATGACACAAAAGAAGAAGGGAATGGTGGTGGGAAAGGGGATGAGGTCCAGTGGTTCTTCTCTCCCTCTGAGGCCTGGACCAAGGCAGATGGACTGGAGGGAGGACTAGCCCTGATGGAGCTGGGCCTGCCTGGTCAACTCCCTCACAGGCCGGAAGATGACAGTTATGGAGGGAGGAGCCTCTTTCTTCAGGCTAGCCCTGATGGAGCTGGGCCTGCCTGGTCAACTCCCTCACAGGACGGAGGATGACAGTTATGGAGGGAGGAGCCTCTTTCTTCAGGCTAGCCCTGATGGAGCTGGGCCTGCCTGGTCACTCTCTCTCAGGCCGGAAGATGACAGTTATGGAGGAAGGGTTTTTCTTCTTCTTCAGGCTAGCCCTGATGGTACTGGGCCTGCCTGGTCACTCCGTCTCAGGCCTGAGGATGGCAGTTATGGAGGGAGGGCTGTTCTTCTTCAGGCTCACCCTGATGGAGCTGGGCCTACCTGTTCACTCCCTTGCAGGCCGGAAGATGACAGTTATGGAGGAGCGTTATAACTATTCTGTTGAGGGATACATATTTTTATCTCCTATATGGGATTCTGATGGATATATATTTGAAGGATACATATTTCTATATATTGTTGTTGTCCTGTGCCCTCAAGTCACTTCCATAGAATCATAGAATCATAGAGTTGGAATAGACCATCCAGTCCAACCTTCTGTCATGCAGGAACTTGCAATCAAAGCACCCACAGCAGATGGCGATCCAGTCTCTGTTTAAAGACCTCTAAAGAAGGAGACTCCACCACTCTCCGACGTGGTTTCGACCTATGATGACCCTAAGGTGAACCTATCATGGAGTTTTCTTGACAAGATTTGTTCAGAGGAGATTTGCCATTGATTTCCTCTGAGACTGTGAGGGTATACTCTCTCTCTCTCTCTCTCTCTCTCACACACACACACACACACACACACACACACATTCATTTTATCTTAAGATACATAGATACATAATCTTGGAAACATCATTTTCCTTCCATGCATGCCTTAATGTCCAATGTCACCTCTCATGCTCACACACCTCATGTTGACTCTGGCACTCAAAATTGAGGCATAAGAATTACATAATGATTTTCTGTCTTCCTAATATCAATAATATCCTCAAGGTATTGGTAGCTCTGTTCCCACCCACCCCCCACCCCCAATTTGCCCCTCTCTTTGCTAAACATTCTCTTTGCTCTTCTGTGGCAACATTCAAAGGAATGGCAGTTAATCTAGGGCCTTTGTATCTGCTCTGATCAAATCATGGGCAAGATCTCAAAATAATTATTGTGTCTTCAATAAGTGGTGACTTTCTTGGACCCACATGGTATTATTAAACCATTTGTTGTTGGGAACGACACATTACATTGCAGAATCAACTGATTAATAAAGCTGATGTGGATATCGGGAGATGAAACTGCAGTCAAATTGATGGGTGAGGGGGGAGATCAGTTAGAACCTATTGACAGGACAACAATCCCTGTACAGAGAAAGTAAGCAAGAGTTCTTGCCCTCAGTATACAAAGGCACTGACAATGGCGCATTGCCAAGAGACTGGTAGGCAGGCGTGTGTTCTCATCTGGGAGGTGCTGAGAGTTATACTTGAAGTGACAGAGCCATTGTAGTAATAGATACAGGTCCCAGCTGTGTGCAGGATCAAATGGAAGATAAACGAGCTACTGATATGCTTAACCCATTTTTTTTTTGTAGAACGCACACTCCACTCCAGTTTGACCTGCTCCATTTGATGAAAAGGCGTCTGTGTTTCATCAGTGCACTATGCCAGTACACACCATATGTCCGCCTCAGACTCTCAAGGAGACGAAAACATCCAATACAATTCTGCTAGGCAAGCCAGACGGTGGAGCTTCCCTTCCCCCCACATCCCTGGGGGATTTACAATGTATTAGCTTTGCACTTTCTGACAGCACTCTAATGTGTTCTATAAATATGCTTTATATGGGCATGTATAAACAGCCAGGGTGATGTTAACATTTAAGACCTTGTTTTTAAAAAAATCCAGTATTTCAGAGGACTAAAGCTGAGTAATTGTTAATTTTCTAATTAGGCTTGAACAAACTGTCTAAATTTGATCCTGTTCTGAGAGTCAGCAGGAGAATGTTAGTGAACAACATGAATAAAATATGTTCAGAGAAACAAGATCTTCCTTGCTTGACAGTATTCCTCTACCCAATTTAATTAGTCACATGTCAACTATGTAATTAATTCCCTAAGTGCCATGAAAAGGGAAATAGACAATGTGGGACACTGTATGTTTGCTATCTTTTTTGCTTTAGTATTTTATAATTATTTGCAGGATTTTAGCATCAAGCCCTCTCCCTCTCTCTCTCCCCTCCTTATGCATGCACACACACACAATTACTGCCTTATGAAAAGTGAATAATTTGCTTAATGAATTGGAGCAATCTGTTCAAAATGGCCACTCTTCTTTAGTGGAGGAAGAGAATCCCAGATTTAATCATGTGGAAGAATGTTTGGAATAGAGACCAAATTATAGTATTGTGGCTGTGAGACCAACCAAAATGCACAAAAATTGTGGTATTCGCTTTTAGAACCTAAATTTATTCTTCAGGTAAGGTAAAAGGTAAAGGTTTTCCCTTGACATGAATGTCTAGTCGTAACTGACTGTAGGGGGTAGTGCACAGCTCCATTACTAAGCCGAAGAGCCAGTATCATCCAAAGACAACTCCGATGCTCATGTGGCTAGTATGACTGCACCAAAAGCTGTTGCCTTCCCACTGAAGCAGTACCTATTTATCTACTTGCATCTGCATGCTTTCAAACTGCTAGGTTGGCAGACGTTGGCACTAGTGACGGGAATTCATCCCATCATGTGGCACTTGGGCCTTGAACTGCCAACCTTACAACCTTATGAGCATCAGAATTGGTGACTTAACCACACCACATCCCATTCTTCAGATAACCAACCGGACCACATTCTTCAGCTAAAGATACTTTAAAAATCATACAAATAGTGCCACATGGTCCACTTGCTGTCTGTCTTGTATGAGAGGAAAGGTTAGTGAACTATCCAAAGGAAACCCCCTGGGCCCCAAGAAGAACAAAAGCAATAAAAGTAGAGCCATAAATTTTAGTTCACTATTTCAGGATACAAACATCCCTCTTTGACAATTTGTTTGTTTGTTTGTTGCATCTCAATTCCTTCAGTCCCTCAAGGTGAGGTGCAACAGGTATATAGATAAAACATTTAAACATGTACTAAAACCTCATCTTTTAAATAGTTTTAAACCAAGTCAGTTAGCAACAGTCACTCCTGATTTTAAGAACCAAAGTCTAAGTGAAATAACACAATCTTATCTGCACTCTGGAAATTCAGAAGGGATAAGGCCAACCTAACCTCCCTTGGAGGGAGTTCCACAGTTTGGGTGCTGCTCTAGACAAAGCCCAGTATCCTCTGGCCTACATTTTCTGGGACATGCAACAGGACCTCTGCTGAGAAGATTAGATTTCAGGCAGTCTCATGTGTGAGGAAGAAGTCCTTCAGAGTTCATGATGTTAAGTCTTTTAGGGCTTTACAGTTTAAGATTAGCATCTTGAACTGAGCTCAGAAACAAACTGGAAGTCAGTACAGCTTGTGTAAGTCTTGTGTTATATGCACACCTGGCAATAGTCTGGCTGCTACATTATGTACTCATAGTAGCTTCTGAATAGTTTTCAAGGACAACCCCACACAGAGCACATTACAATAGCCAAATCTGGAGGTTATTAATGCATGAGTCCATAGGCACAGCTGGGGACCAACTGAAGCTGGGGAAAAGCACTCCTGGCCACGGCAGTTTTCTAGACTTCCAGCTGCAGCACTGAGTCCCAGAGCATCTTCAGGCTATGAACCTGACCTCTCAGAGGGAGTGCAGCCTCATTCAGGACTGACTGTGATCCCAACCTCCACATTAGCTTTCCAACTGAGCAACATCTAGAAATAATTCAAGACTTCAACAGCCTCCTTGGCATCAGTAGTGATAAAGAGACAGAACTGTGTATTATCAGCAGACTGTTGACACCAAACCCCATATATTCCCAGCTGGTGCAAATGTGAGAGTTTTTGTATGTGCACCAAAAGGTAAGAACACAATCAGCTGACCAAGGAAAAGTTTTCAACACTTTGTTATCTGATAAACATCTTTGACATCAAAAAGACCGACCCCTCTGACATTAAAAAAGTCAGTGACACCTAGAGTAGACCCACTGAATCAGTGGAACTGACATAGGTATGATCTGTCTGCACTGGCCAATTGTCTGTGGCCAGTCAGGAGAATTATGCTCTGGAACTGGGCCTGGACCATCCACGATGGTGGTTACACACACTGGGCTATAGATGGTGCAGCAGGACAGCATTGTTCACACAGGGCAGCTGAGCCAATGCTGGATCAGGATGACTGGTTTGTCCCAGGAATTGCAGCCACCACTTTCATATCTTCAGGAACTCTGTGGAGAGCCTGCCTGGCATGCCCCTGCTTCTTCAGAGTGTGGGCAATGTCATTGTGACAGCTTTTATTGTTATCCATATTTTTTCAAATTTTGCCTAAATTTTTCAGGCACGGCTCAAGGTCTTAGTTGACCTTCCACTTACCAAAAGGACAGGTGGTTCCCACATGCTTTACCTGACAAGGTGGCTTAAGTAGGTATCTATACATTTACTATTTTCCAGCTATATGGTCTTCTTTATGTTGCACAGTGTTTGATCTTCACTCATTTTATTTCCACAGTTCTTTGGACCACTGATGAAGACAATTGTCGAAACGCGTTTGGTCTTTTTTTGTAACCTTTTAACACTTTTATCTGCTTTGGGCATACTGTATATCCCTTTTCAACCAAGCCTCTGTCTGTGCACTCTGTAACTATAATAATATCGTGTGTACTTGTTTCCATACATAGTGTGAGACGCAGAGGAATTGTTAAAGTTTTGCATCATTTTGGGAATTGCAGTTTTCAAGCCCAGTTCTGCCTATTAACTTACAAGGTGTGGCTTATAGGCCAGAATAAGCCTCACAGCAGGTTTTAGTTCTTGTTTTAGTGGTTAACATATTGTTCCAATAAAATTATAGTTTTTTTAGCTGCATTTTCCCCTAAACTCTGTGTTTTTCCAATGTCATTGTGAGCCATGAGGAGAGAGAAACAAAAGGGACACCAGGATCACATGGTCTGGGGAAGGAGGACGACACGGTGGCTGGTGTGCAAACAACAGGCCAGCCCAATTTGGGCCCAATCCAGCTATTAATGTGCCCCCAAACCCTGCACTAATCTTGTGGTTTCAGGGAAACACTGGGGCTTCCTGCTATTTGGCCAACTCCAGAGCAAAGTTGAGTTAACAGGGAAAATGTGCAGTGTTTCATCAGAAGTCACTGTGTATTGTGCAGACAGATAACAGCGATGTCGGAGTAGGAAAGGAGTTTTTTGCCCATGCAGACAAGGCCCCAGTTACCCCTGATTAATCGGTCTACTGGGGACTAACAATTGGATTTGTGTGTCAACAGGAACGTTGCCTTAAACTCTTACAAGGAATGGTCAGGGTTTTTTTTTTTAAATTTTATAGCAGAACCATGAACATGGTAGTAAGGATATAAAGGATACTTGTCTGTTTTGTAATCTTTGATGAAAAAGCAATTCCCCACCAAAGAAAGTTAAATGCAGCAATACTTCAGCATTCCAAACGTTTATGTGTAACATTAGTCTGTGACAAAACATGGGGGTTTTGTACAGAATACAGTATTCTCTGTGCAGGAATCTTGTGCGAGAAACTGGGTTCTATATGTAGTAATCTCCCCCCACCCCCGATTTTCTACATAGAGAATACCCCTTTCTACATAAAAATGCAACTTTCTATTTCAAGTTCTGACTTGTCATTGTTCTTTTTTGTGGGCTGTCTTGCAACAGGAAGAAAATTGATTAAATTATTTGCTCTTATTTGCAAGAATGTAATGAATGAAGATCTAGATTTTTAATTGGTAACTAATGTGCAGCTACTGCAGTTATTTCAGCACAGGCGTAACATTTACATAGCTTGGTGTTCCATTGGACAATCTAGCCGCTGTGTCTGTTGCAGTAGCTTCCCAGTGAGGCACACGGAAAGAGCCGCATAGAGCACATTACAGTAGTTTAGTCAGGAAATTAATAATCCATAAATTAGTTGCAAAGTTATCTTTGTCTTTATATAGATCACCTCTGGAAATCTGATGAGAGTTATGGACTGCTCTCCCATGAAAATGCTGATAAACACACATTTTTGCTTACAATGAATCTTATTTCATTGGAAATTGAATTCTTTCACACAGTTTTGAGTGGAATTTTTTTTACAAAGAACACTCAAAAGACTAAAGTTTACATCCTATTCACTATCTATGATGTCATAAGCTAGACTTATGACTTTGTAAATATTGCTATTCAGATCTACTTTCAGGACCCCACTTTCCAGTCCTTCTGTTGGTCTTGCTGCCTGGCTGTTAAGATGGGTTGTGATGGGTTGGATCAGGAGATGGATAATAATTACATCATCCAACCTCTTTTGCAGGTTCTCAACCTTTTATTTTTTTACTTTATCATCATTACAGGAAAAAAATGTAACAGGAAGAAAAATCAAAGGGAAAAACAAATATTTTTCACCTCGCTCATGAGCCATGAATCCCAGATTAAGAATTCCTCCTTCAGAAGGACTGCAGCCCTGCTCAGAAATGGAAAACAACCAGATTTCTAGATACGGGAACCACTGATTCTCAGAATCTCTTTTTTTATCAGGATCCTTTTTCAGTTTTTTTTGTATGCCTCACCCTTCTCACAAGTACATCCAGGTATCACTTCAGAGGATGCATTGCCTAAGCTAATTTAGTAGTTAGATGGCAGATGGATAATCTCTCATATTCCTCCCCATGCGTAACTTGAATGAATAGGTGATTAAGATATAAAGATTCATTAGTTACTTCCTATATGTGAAGGATCTGTAAAATATACTATAAGAGCACTGCATGCCTAGGATTCATTATCTTTTGCAAATGGACCTTATTCCATTAAGAATAATTTCACATGCCTTTAGCCACAGGTTTATTGTATCAAATCATCTGTGATGCAGCCTGATGCAACCTGGATGATTAAATGACAGAGAAACCTGAAAAACTATTATGTTGCCAATGACTTTGACAATGTCTCTTCTTTTAAATGGCTTAGCAGTCATTGTAGTGTTAGGAGTATCAGAATAAAAGAGCAGGTTCTATTATGGACTGTTATGGATCTGTTAAAGAACAGGAAGCAGGAAAGAGGAATAAATAAACTTTCTATCCTGTGGGGATGTAAAAAAGGGAACTACTCTTTTGTCTTCTTTATGAATTATCTGGTTTAAGAGGCAAGCAGTCACACACCCAATTTTCTAAAGAATTCCAAGCTGTTCAGGACAGTAAAACCAAGACAAAGTTATGCAAAGCCTGAAAAGGATATTCTTAAAATGTGATGGGGTCTGAACTGACAGTGGCTTACTACCATACCAGGTTTCATTAAAAATGGACTGGGAATGTAGGCCCCATACAGACTGGCCAAAATAAAGCTGCTTCGGGTCACTTTGGAAGTATGCTGTTTAAATGACGCATGCGTCCTAAGAGTCCAGAAGCTGCGCTAAAGCCACACTCCAGTCCTAAGGACTGGAGTGCAGCTTTGGCACAGCTTCTGGTTTCTTAAGATGCATGTGTCGTTTAAACAGCATACTTCCAAAGTGACCCGAAGCAGCTTTATTTTGGCCTGTCTGTATGAGGCCATAGCTATCAACACTTCAATGGCTTTGAATAAATCTGTGGTGCAACCACACTTGGAATACTGGGTACATTTCTGGTCATTACACCTCAAAAGATATATTGTAGAGCAGGGGAAAGTGCCAGAAAGGGAAGTCAGAATGATGAGAGGACCGGAGCAGATCCTTTATAGGAAAGCGAATAGAAAAAAAAAGGTAAAGCAAGAAATTTTACAATTAAGATAGGTAAAACTATGCACATTGCACAGAAAGAGAACAACTTTCTTCCTTTTTCTCCTATGATTCCTCTTGGAGATAACAGTTACAATGACAGCACGCTTAGAAGTCATGTACACTGGAGTCATCCAGTGAAGTTGCATGAAGATGGGCGATTAAAGAGAGTTAAATGGACATACATTTTCATAGACTTGCCTAGTTAAATTAGTGACTTATCTTCCATATGACAGAGTGATGGTCCTCATCTTAAATTGCTTTAAATTCAGGCAACATAAACTAAATTACATAGAGATCATGAATATGTAGCAGTTGTGAATGTGTAACTGTAGGTTATGTATGGCTCAACAGGATTCCAGCCATGATCATGATGATATTCATTTAGTATATTCCACCCTTATCCCAATTATGAGACCAAGACAGCTTACAACATGTTGAAAAACAATATGGATTAAAAGCTATACACACACTTCAATAAATATTAAAATGAAGCTAAGTTCATTCCTTCTACTCCCCCCCCCCCACATAATATAGGTGCTGGTACTATGATGCCAGCATGATGAGACTGACTGACTTGCTCCTTCCATATGTACTTTTACAGCTATTTAAAACTGGCTTCAGAAGGTTTCTTTGCACTGCAAATAAGGCATGAGAGAGGTTGTAATAGAAAAGAATTGTCCTCTCATCCTACTATTCTTGTTCTACCCTAGTACTACAGAATGACCATCACTGTATTTTTACCTTTCTTTTATATAGTATTATCATTATACTTACACAGTCTTCTCAAACCAACAGTTATTCTGTTTCTCCTCCTGTTGCATTTCTCCTCCTAATATAAATTGATGTTTGCATATCTTTTTAGATGATCCAATTTACTTTTCTCACAGTTTGAAAAAGTTTATGAAAACATAAAATGACAATGAAACTGTGGAATCTTACAAAGAATGGAATAATTCTTTAAAAAGAACAAAGCTAATTGGAGATAGTAACAACACATATAAATACAATTTATATATGGAGTTAGGAATAATTATTTACATAATTTAAATCTTTATGGATTATTGTTTAACTGTTAATGTATGTCTAATCTAAAAAACAAAACTGAAGAAGATGTTATTGTTACAGACAATGCATTTCCCTCCAAGGTACCTTGACTTTTAATTCAGTTTATGTATTAAGTGCTGAAGTGTTTATAGACAGAATTGCACTTGCCTATTTACATGTTAGGTGATAATTTTATGAGACTGCAGTCATGATGTTTGGTACTGGAAAAGCTACAGTTCTGCAGTCTGGTCTTATGAAAAGAAAGGGAACTTTTTTAATGATGTCACTTTGTTATATTACTGAACAGGAAACACTCACTTTCTTATACAGTTCTTCATGTATGCTGCAGTAGGGGTCACAAAAATCAACTTGTTATATTTGCATTCTTCTCTGGCTGTATTTTTTTTAATATTTCACCTGTTGCAGCTACTTGATGCTGGGAATCAGCAGTTCTTTGCAACTGTCAGTAATTGCTGATCTTTTCTTCTTCTTCTTAACTGATGTCACTTTTGCTGTATATTTACATTACAGCTTTCCTTCTCACGCATAGCTACCATGACAACAGAAAACTGTACTGGAGAGATGGGAGCTGATTAACGGAGAAAGACAGTTGTTGCTCTAGTCAATATGCCCCTTGTTTCATTAAGTTATTTTCCTCATTAAAGCAAACAGAAACCAAGGGAGGGTTCTTCCCTTGTTGAATTGTTCTTTTATCTTCTCTTCTCAGAGCAGCTGGGAGCCATCAGGGTTCTCTACAAAGAAGCTAGGACCTTGTTATTTCATTGGCATAACTGTACGGATGTTGGAAACACCTGTCTGGGTAACAGGAGACCTTTCATTGGTTGCTTTTCCCCACATTTTTGACATAGCTGACTACACTGATGTATACCATGGTTTTTTTTTCCCCCTAGGTTTATATAATACACAAGTCAAGCAACTCTATGAACAGACTGCTCAGTGGTAGAAAATTAGCTCCAATGTCCTCCATGCTTGCCATCCTGACTCACAGCATCTTCATACTTTATACTGGAAAAATTTATGAAAACAGCAAAGGTAGCAGCAGTTCAGGCAGTGGTCATGTAAAAGTACAATTCTTCTGGAATCAGGAGGAAAACAAGCATTCGTCAGCTATTCCAATGCCACGTGATCCTTCATCACTTTATTCATGTGAAAAGTTATACTTTTGAAAAGGAGAGCTTCCTCTGCATGTTAAGGGTCTTCAAATGAATTAGAAACAGGTTTTATTTCTGAAAAATAAATATTCAATAATGTATTACTATAATATGCTATGGTAAAGTAGAAGTGACCTGTATGTTCAAGATTTGATGGTGCTGATGCTCTCTCTCAACACACACACACCTTTTACAAAGAGTGAAATAATATATTGAAGTATAAAGCAAGTCAGCAACGGTATCTAAAAGAGGATCACACTAACCTAGTGAATGGGGCTAATTGTAGATTGGGAGGAATCAAGACTTTTATCACAGTTTTGCATAGTTTTTGCTGTTTTTAAATGTGCTGTTAGCCACCTTCAGTTCCATTACTGAGGGAAAGGTGGGATATAAATGAATAAAATAATAATAATGATAATAAAGTAGAAAACATTAACAAAAAGGAAAAGGAAGGTCATTTCAGAATCAGCAGTCAAAATGCTTTACAACCAGCCAACTGGAAAAGTAAATGAAATTTGCACACAAATTATATAGAGAAAGAAGTGAAATCAAATGCAACCACCAAAGGGCAAAATGAATGATTAAGAGAAAAAGAATTAAAATGTAAGCTAAATAGAAATGTATTTTAAAACTAATAATGAGCTCTGAAACACAGTAAAATTGTCCACAATCATGCATACACAGCTCTTAAAGTTGGTCAATGTGTGGTTTGCTAACTAGTGCTACAGTAGTGCTACACATGACACTAATCAATATCAAAGTCAAAGACACTAATCAAAAGAGACAACTCTAAGAAGCAAGGGTCCATAGGAATATAAAAAGTCAGTGACATCATACAGTCTCTCCCCATGAACACTGTGATTTGAAAATGGTGGTGAGATGCTTGACTGTGACTGGAAAGCAGAATTCAGCAAAGTCCACCTCCACCTGGAAGTTCCAAAAACTGTCTGTCATACTTCCAGGACATTTTCTGTAAATGGTATATGGACTGCAGACTTCCTTTTCTGGTTCAATTTCAGTTCAACCATTTAGCATCTGGACTACTCCAGACCCCACTGGATCATATAGGGGTAGGGGTTTCTATTCTGGAACCAGAACAACATGACAGGACCTGATTGTGGTCCAGTTCACTCCTCAGGCGAACCCTGTTGGCTCAGTGGTTAAATGCCGTTACTGCAATCACAACATTGTGAGTTCAATCCCAGAGCTCCAAGATTGGTTCAGTTTTTGATCCTTTCATAAGCTGGTAAAATGAATACCCAGCTTGTTGGGACCAGTTGGCTTACAGATTGTAAAATGCTTAGAGAATACTGAGTTCACTATGAAGCAGTATAGAAATGTAAATGCTATTGCTGCTATGATTCAGAATCCCAGCAGTTTACACATGTTTACATAAGTCTAGTCCTTGGGATGAGCAAGAGGGTGTTTTGAGGTTCCACAATGTACCTAAATGATTTATTGATATTTTATATTCAATAAAATAATGAAATATATATCTTCCCTTTTGTAAATGTTGGAGATCATGTTTTCCCCTCACACATTCATGTATTCTAATGATTTCCCCTTCACTCCAAATATATGCTCAGCCCTATATGGCTCAGACCCAGGCAATTTGGCAGACCTTATCTTCCTGTGTTAGTTGGCCCAAGCTGTGAGATCATCAGGAGAGACCCTTCTCTCAGTTCCACCACAATCACAAGCATGGTCAGTGGGTACAAAAGAGAGGGCCTTCTTGGTGGCTGCCCCTAGACTCTGGAACTCCCTATCCATGGAGGCCAGAATGGTCTCCTCCTTGTTGGCCTTCTGCCGGCAGGTTAAAACCTTCTTGTGCAGACAGGTCTTTAAAACAAAAAGTTTTTAAAAGAATGGGCTGAGATATTGTGTTGTTTAGTAAAAGACTTTTCTGAAGGTCTGCTAAGTTTCATTTTGCTCTGTATATAGATCTCAGTCAAGATTTTAACACTTCCTATAAGATCAATACGTCTGGCTCTTACTTTATCTTCCAGAGTCAAATAAAGAGAATATATTGACAACAGCAAAGAACATGCTATTATCTTGGCATTACTTTTCATTAACAGTTTCTCTCCCTCTCTCTGATCAACATACAGCTGATCAACATACTATGGATTTTTGCACATCTGCAAAGGAAGCAAAACCACAACTGGACAAAAGAGACCCGATAGCTACCAACATGACGTGTGGTTCTAATAAGTCAAATACAATGGGGATCCCTGGATCTCCTGTTATCTCCAACCTTCCCTTTCCAGAATTACTGGAAAAGTTATGTGAAAACATGGTCAGAGATCTACAAAGAGACTGGTCACTTGCTTTAGAACCACTTAGTTTGAAAATGGCCCACCATTAATTGTTCTTGCTATATTCTTTAACAAACCCACCCTGCAGGTAATTAAAAACATTAAAAACCCATGGCTACAAACTCCAGTAAAGATATGGTCAAGATAAAAGCAAGTTCTAGCACCAGATCCCTCTCCTATTTGCCCCTTCCTTGTCCACAAATTTTTCTGTTCCCCTGATAAATACAATCAGTTCCAGGGATGGAAACAACAAGGTCTATATTTTGTCTGAGACTCTTTTTGTAATGGCATACCAAAAACAAATGACAAACTAGATTTAGAGACATTAAAGGCTAGTTGGTTCCATCTCCATCAGTTAATTGCTTTTACACACAAATGAAAGGAAATAGAAGACCACGTAGATGACTTACCAAAGCACCAAAGGACTAACATCCTTAATCTACAACTGTTTGATTGACCACTCTTACCAAAACATCCGTGGCATAGAACTAACCTGGGAAATAGATTTGAAACTTTCAATTCCCATTTCAAAATGGACTAAAGTTTAATCTTCCATCCCTTTTAAATCCAGATGAGCAGTTATATAGGATGACCAAAATCAGAACCTTTCATAGACAAATGGTTCTCACTCATTGAGTTTGTAAACAAAGACAGAAAGAAGAGAAGACAACCTCCATATCATTTGAACCTTTGGTCAGACATTCTGGACTAGATTTATACAAAGACAGCACTGGACTTTAAAATGACTGCTTACACTGAACAGAATCCAAGGAGACACATAACATAATTCAAAGTTTTGCTTTATTGTTGTAGTATGTCTTGTACATAGTTGTTTACTTATAATAAAAAAAATTAAAAAAGAAAGAAAGAGCTAGGCTGCTAGCTCTGCCTCCTCAACAACAAACACAAGTTTAAAAACCTAGTCAAAATGGCCACCCAGGCACAGCTCATCTTCTCTCTGTGCAGGGACTAAGCTTGCAAACCTCTGGCAGAAGTTAGAAAGAGGTAGGCTGTTAGCTCCACCTGAAGTGACACACAGAAGCCCCTTAAGGAACAAACACACTCAACCAAGTTTAAAAATTCATCCATTAAAAATGGCCAGCGAAGCACAGCTCTCTTTCCTCTCTCTGTGCTGGTTGTTTTGTGCAGGAAACAGCATTTTCTGTGTAGAAAATAATGTTTCAGTCCAGAACTATGAACACCTGTATAGAAAATGTGGGTTTCTGTGCAGAAAAATAGCTTTAATTGGTGATTTGCTCTGTGCAAAATTTGCACATAGTAGAAAACAGCATACTATGCACACGAAAAACATGTTATATGTGCAACAAATATTTCCGCATTATTTTCCACTCATAAAATGCTATTTTCAGTGCAGAAAATGTTGTTTTCAATGCAAATCAACATGGGTTAATTTTATGCAGAACAAATCCCCAATTTCAGCTTTTTTCTGCACATAAAACATTTTCTACATATAAATTAATAGTTCTGCTCTGAAATATTATTTTACATTATTTTTTTAATGCATTTTCTTATGTATAGATATATTTATTTTTTTCTGCCCTGGTATTGTTTTTGAAACACTGTATATTGGTATCTGTATGGAGTATATGTACAGAAAACTTTCTCGAATATTTAAATAAACAAATAATAAATCAAAAATGATTCCTGCACAACCACATGTGAATTTTGTGCAGGATAAGTCCTTTGTTGTGAATAACTTTCAAAAACTGCATGATTTTCAAAGACTTTCTTGCAGTGGGAAGAAAATGGCTGAAATTACTCATTGCTACCTTTAAGGAGGATGAGGAATTACAGTGAATTTCAATGAAGAATTGCACACTGAGATTCCATGCATGTCAGTGGGCCATGACAAACCACAGTCTAGATGCTGATATCAGTATTTCATGACAGAGACAATTAAGGTGCTTCATAGCTTGCAATTTAATTTGAAGATGACATGACTGACCATTCTCCTTTGACTTGCTTGTTACTCAGTGAGAAAGCATGCATACTAAAAACAATTTGACAATGGAACAAGGCTGCTCACATATAAAATTGGTTAAAAGCTTAGCTATATCATATTAAAAACAATTAAAATAATTTCATTTAAACAATATAAAATTAAGTAAAACATAGAAAAATTAAAAAACATAAACACAACACACACACCAATAAGAACCCTCCCTGATTAAATATTAAAAGCCTGCTTGATCAAAAATGTCTTTGCTTGGTGGCAAAAGGAAAGCAGGGAGGGACCAGCCTAGCTTCCTATGGAAGGGAGTTCCTGAGTGTGAGAGCAGCCACTGAGAAGGCTCTCTCTCATGTCCTCACCAAGTGAACCTGTGATGGTGGTGGAACTGAGTGGAAGCCTACCCTTGATGATCTTAAAGTCCTGGCAAGTTCCTATGGGGAGACGAGGTATTTCAGATAATCTGGACCGAAGCCATATAGGACTTTATAGGTTATGATCAGCACTTTGAATTGTGCCCAGAAACGATCGGATAGCCAGTGAAACTGATTTAACAAGGTAGGTTATATGCTAAAATTACCTTGAAGGAAGATAGGATGTGATTCCCCTCTCATTGGAAGATTTCAAACAGAGGTCAAGTAGCGATCTGTTTAGAATGTTCTAGCTCTGATTTTCTTCTATTGGACAGCAGTTGGGTTAGATTGCCTACAAGACCCCCAGTTCCTTGATCCTTCTGTCCTGTGACTCAATAACTATATTAGCAGCATTAAAATGAAAATATTTATCCAAGTTGCACAGGAAATAAATGTTCTGTGTTATTTGCATAGTTTAACCCAAACCAAATATAAGCCTTTAAACAGTACAAATAAGCAATTTAAAATAAGCTGGAATTTATTTTACAAATGTGAGCAAAATTGGAGAGGCAATATTATACAGATATGGCTACAAGAAGAACATGGAGGCTTTCCAGGGCAAAAACAAGAGGGGAGGGGAGAGAAAAAAAACCCAGAACTCAGACATGTTCCTTTTCTTTTGGTCTCCAGCTCTTGAAATCCTCTATCAAGCATGAAATAGTAGTCCAACAAGCAAGCAAAGAAAACATTTCCAGACTCTTAGGAAACCTCTCTCTCTCTCGTGTGTGTGTGTGTGTGTGTGTGTGTGTTTAAATAGAATGATGATTCACATCAAGTCAGAGTCTGCACAGGTGAAAAAACCCATGGATACCAAAATCTCAGGTCTCTTTATAAATAATGTCATGGATAAAATGGTACCCCTTATTAAAAAAAATATGGCAAAATCAAAGTTTACTCTTTCAGTTTTTTAAAAAATATTTTCAAAATGTGGATGGTGGAACCATAGATGCAGAATCTGTGGATATGGAGGATCAACTGTACCCTAATGAATACATACATTTCTGAAATATTGTTTTTCTTAAGCTCTTAGGCCACATTCACACTACGTTATAAAGCAGTCTGCAAATGAGTTTAAAGGTTGGAGGTGTCCTTCATACTCACACTGATTGTCTCTAATGCAATTTGTGGGGGGGGGAAGGGTACAGTGCAAAACCCACTTAAACCGGTGCTTTTGAATCCAACACATTTACTGCTTATTTTCAAAAGCACCAGTTTTTTTTTAAGGAGCCACCAATGGGAATGCACTGTCGATCCCATTCAGAGCATCCTGCTACCACCACTATCTCCATTTTTCTTCCTCTTCTTTCCTCTTCCTCTTCCTCCTGCTGCCGCAGCTGCTGCTGCAACCGCTGCCACTCTTCCTCTTCCTTCTCTTCCTATCGCCCCTACTGCCACATCTTCCTACTTCCTCTTTCTTCTTCCCCCTCTTCCTCTCAGCCTCATCACCATGTCCTCCTTCCTCCTCTTCCTCTTGCCCGGCTGCCATGTCCTCCTAACATGTCCACCTACCTCCTCTTTCTCCTTTCTCCTCATCCTCTTGCCCCTTCCCATGTCCCCCTACCTCCTCTTCCTCCTTCTTTTCCTCTGGCTGCATTGCCATGATTGAAGCTCCATGGCATTTTATCCCTGTTGCCATTCCCCCCTCGAGTGTGAATGGCAAGAGCGATAAAATGCCACAGAGAGATTCGATCATGGTAAACATAGTGGGAACTTCAATTCGGAATGGCATCATCAAGGAGACCCAGACCTCCTCAGTACAAAAGAGCCCTTAGATATGAAATATGTGACAGATAGTCATCTATACTATACATGACACAAAGACATGAGAACCTGTTTGAATGAATGAAATTTTATTTTTGTTTGTGCTCATGGATTAGTGGTAGATGGATTGTAAGATAAAATAACATAGGCCACAATGAAGAAATAAAATGGGATGAGATAAATGTTATACTGAACTAAAATGTATCAGCTGAGAAAACTATTGATTTCTATATCAAACAATTATAATGGTTCAGTCCTGAGAAATGTACAAAGAATGAGCCTAGTTAAAGGTGACACCTCCTATAATGTTTCCCACAAGGGTCAGGAGATCCTTCTGAATAGAAATGGGGGTGTACTGAAGCTGGTGGAGACCAACGGAGCTGAGAGGGGAAAGGGATCCCTGAAAATCAGGTTTAGAAAATTTCCACAAACAGCAGCTCCATTTACAGACATTTTCTTCACCCAATTTGAGGGAATGGTGCTTACATCCATTGTATTGTAGCTCATCTTATTCAGGTCCCCTGACTCTCAGGAAAACTCCTTGAGGCAAGCAGTGGGCTGCTGTGGAAGGAAGAGCAGGGTAGCCAGCTTATCTCAGTCACATTACTTTTGGTTTCATCTGAATCTAAGACTGGAAATTTTGGAAATGCCCCCCCCCCCCAAAAAAAAAAAGGTGTCAGTGTCCAAGTGCTTGAACATATTTTACTCACATATTTCACTTATAGATCTTGTCATATAAACCCGAACCATTGTATATTTTAAATATCTGAAGGAATGACATATAGAAGAGGGAGCCAGCTTGTTTTCTGTTGTTTCAGAGAGCAGAACATAGAAAAATTTGATTCAAATTACAAGAAACCTAAACATTAAGGAGGACTTTGTAACTGTAAAGGCTATTCAATAGTGGAGTAGACTATCTTGGAGGGTGGTAGACTCTTCTTCTTTGGAGGACTTTTAACAGAGGTCAGACGGACATCTTTCAGGAGTGCTTTAGCTGTGTATTCCTACATGGCAAAGGGTTGAACTAGATGGCCCTTGTGGTCCTTTCCAATGTTAAGATTCTGTGATTCTATGATTCTATGAAGACCTTCATATAATGTCTTCTGAAGATCACGGTGCCATTAGAGAGAAAAGCAAATGCTGATCCATAGAAGTTTCTCCCCTCCTAGTTAATTTACAGTTCTATATAGTTTAATGGATTAATGGTGAAGTATGATTCTTAAAGAGACATTGTTTTAGGACTAGAAGTTCAGCCTTAGTATACTGTTTCATGCCTTCACTGCACATTTGAGGTTATACAAGGGGAACAAAGCATTAAATGGAACAATCTTACTGTACTCAGCAGAAAGTTACACTTATGCTGTGGTTTTTAAGAGTCGGAATATAAGTGTCATGTTCTTTTTCAGCAATAAAAATAAGCAGACACATATATATCTTCCTAACAATGCACGATTTTATTGTATATAAGTACCTCTGCTTTACTATCATGCAGCATTCCCAGTATGCATTTTTCACATTTCTTTTGGCAATACTTTGTGAGTTCATAATTCCCAATGCACAATTTGTAACCTCAGACCTACATTCCTGTGGTGATTTTATGTGGCAACTCTTATCCTGGAATTATGCCAGCAGAGGAATAAATGGTACAGTATGTGGGCATTCTTGGTTTCGAGCCATTCTGACTCATATTACTAATGGTACTGTTATACTAATTTATAGGAGGAGGTACTTTTGAGAATAGCAATATGCAAGAAATCTGATTTCAGTCAAAGATTCAGTATGTCTTCAATAGGGAGTCCTGTTCTTCCCATGCTGTCTGTAGGCCACATGCAATATACACTCTGGAATTTATATATCAATGGATACTCATATTGAGAGAATCCTCCAACCTTGCCCCCATGCACACACTTGAAAAATGCACATGTTAAAAGTGGGAGCCTTGTAAATGTGGGCAAAACATTGCATAAACATACTTTACTCAATGAGAACAATGCACTCAGTCAGTGATTAGAATTTCAAATATGTACAGATGTGGGGAGTATGCAAAGAAAGGGATGGGATCTTATTGCACAGAGAAGAGAAGGAGGAGACAGCCTCACAGATCTGGGTGTGGACTGCAAAGTGGGATGGAGAGAAATCCATGGACATGGACTGCATAGATTTGCACACTTTCCTATTTAAGACTTCTAGATTGTGTGGGGACCCACCATGAACTGAGTAGTTAACCTTTGTGCACATGGAAGACAATTGAAAAACATGGGAAAAGTCATGTAATCTCATCCAGGGGATCTGAAATTTATTATTCTGTCATGCAATAATGAAATGAGTGAAGACTTATATACCTAATACTGGAACAGTTTTCATTTATAGTATGCCTTCAATAAATCCGGTGTGTGGTATTTGCTAAAACTTGTGGGTGTCTTCCACTAAAGAGCTCATGCAAGGGTCAAGGTGAAGAACTGTTTATGAAGTGTCTATACAATGCAAGCACTAAGTCCTCTCTGGCTTACATCTTCCCCTTTGGCCTTTCCTCTTTATTCCTGAAATAGGAACTTCTCTCACACTGTGCACAGGAGACTGTGCTAAACTGAAACACTAAGGATATCTACTTTGAAAAGCTAGACATGATACCTTCTCCAGATGCATTTTATAAAGACAGAACAAGGGAACAAGAGGCTAGAATTTCAGCAAAGTAGGCACTTTGTCAGAGCTGATTTAATCAGGTGGCTTTTTATATATTCCAGTGTCGACTCTGAGGTGTAGACAAATCCAATATTTTTATCCATTTGATTCATAAATTACAGTTATAATACTATAAAATGCAAGTCATGAAAGCTATGCTTTCAGTTGCTGGAGCTGAAGATTGTGAACATTACTGGAATGGGTTTAATAGATTTGGATTTCCAGCTAAGCCATCCTTTTTAACGTTCTCTAAAAATATGTACAGCTCAGTGTAATGGAAGCAGATGAGCCTTTTTAAAATCAGTTGTTTATTTTCAAATCCTAATTCTAAAAAAGGAAAAGAAAAATGGATAACTGAGACTTAGCATTGGTACAAACCCTATGGGAAGCTAGTTTTTGGTTACAGGTAGTATCTTCTTCAAAGCCAAATACATGTCTCCAAAGGGACATCAAAGATTTGTCATATTAGTCTACTAATATCACTGATTTCCTGAAAGTCTGACAAAATTTAAATGAAAGGCTTATTTGCAATTATTTAGTTCTAATTCTGAATAAATCGGTCTCTGTCAGATGGGCAGATGAATAATCATAGCCTTTCCTACAGAAGTATAGAGAGCACTGAGCTGACTACTTGCCTGCCACAGTGAAAATGCTATGTTCCATAGCTAAGCTTAAAGAAGAGCTAGGAAGTATATATTTTTCTAACTAGTTACTTTTGTAACTCCTTGGAAAACATTTATAACTATTGAGTATTTTGACAGAATATAATTAGTTCAAGGTAGGCCTGCACAACCTATAAATGATGCACATAATGGTGCTGATTGCTACCATTCCTTTCTTATAAACATGACAAGACTCCCAGGTTTCTTATTTTTAGAAAACTGTATACCACCTTTGACACTTTCAATCACTGACCTACATTCTGTTCTATTCCATTTTGCAGAACCTTCCATTCTGTGTTCAACTTTGATCAGCCTACCTTTGTTTATGTTACCACACATAACAGAAGTAGGATAAAGAATGCTAGAAATTAACATGCCACTGCCACTATCTTGGTCTTAACTATTCAGATCATTTCTCTTCAGAATTTCTGCCAGCCAGACCAAATCTTTATTTAAACAGCATCCCGCTCAGATCAGTTTTAAAATCTGTTATACAACTGCTGCCATTATTGGTGCTTACAGTGTCATCCTTTAAAGCGAGACAATGGAAGGAGTAATGAACAAGAGCCATTCTAATGGATGGGATCTCTCCCTCCTTCTCCTCTGGCTGGGCACAGGGAATGGAAGAGTCAAAGTAAGGTCATACCTTTAATTGGATCAACTTTTGTTGGTTGACTGCACAAGGTTTTTTGTTGTTTTTGTAAAAGAAGAAGGTAAAAGAAAAATGCTTAGAGATAAACCTGAGTTTATTTAAAATTAGAACCCATCTGGGGAAGTAGAAGGCTGCAGTTTTGTTTTTTTTATTAAGGGTAAGTAGGATGAGCTTTATTTCCGGAAATCTGGTGTGTGTGTGTGTGCGTGCGTGCGTGTGTGCGTTTGTATGTGGGAGGGGGGTAGTACTAGGTTCCATGACTTATATTCAGAAAATAGACTGATTGGGCATTTACCCATGTAGGAAGGTTAGATGTTAGTATGGTCTGTGCCAGTCCTGAGGCAGAAAAGATAATAAGTAGCTTATCTTTAGTTCAGAGTTTGACATGTGACTTCCAACAGTCTGGTAGGTGCTGTCTGGTGGTAGCGGAGTAACAGAAGGTAAAATAATGTTAAACAAAAGGTATTTTACATACATAGATCTGTTAGATTAGCAAATTCTAGAAAAACAACAACAACAACAAATTATATTACACCTGTCTTGAATTGTAACTCAAGGTTGCTTGCAATTTAAAATTGCTAAAAACATACAAAAGTGCATATTAAAATAAAATTGGAGTTTTCATAATATTCAAATGAGTTAAAATTACACTTTAAAAGGAGAAGAGAACAAATTGAAGAGTATGTGCCTATTCCCAAGAAGAAGCCTGATTACATATCCTAGGGTTTTAATGCTAAAAAGACTCAGGTGATTATCACACCCAGAAATCCCAGTGGGATAGATGTGGAACTGAAAAGTCAATATGTAGCCCATACCTATCCTGGGCAGCCCATCTGCAACCTGGACTTTTGCTGCATCTGGAATTTTCCTGTTCCTGAAAAAGGTCTGGGTTGCAGACAGGCTACTTGGAATGGGTGCGGGCTACGTACAGCCTGGGAATGTGTAAGTGTGATAACACACCCATTTGTGACTTTTAAATCCCACATCTATCCCGGTGGGATTTCTGGGTACAATAATCTCCTTAAATCTCATAGATATTACTGAGACACAGTTCTGAGCAGACAGGCATAGAATCTGGAAGGCTGATTAGCTCTTTCATTGCTCTCTTTCCAGCAGGCAGTAAAGCCATTTCTGTTCTGCTTAACATTTGATAGTTTGTAATTATGGGCTGAAGCTGGTTTTAGTCCTTTGGCAGTTTTGTTGCTTTGTTCCAAATTTTTGGTTTTCCTATTTAACATTCTTTCCATGTTTGTTTTGTATGCCACCTTGAGGGTCTTATGGTTGAAAGACAGCCTATCATTATTTTAATAATAAACAAATAAATACGGTACACATGTGTGCTTTAAGTCTCTTATTAGGAGTAACTTACTTCTAAGGGGACAGGAAATTCAGATGTTGCCTAGCCAAAGATTTTACTTTGGTCCAAACTGAAACCAAAAATTGTTTTTCAGAAAGGCCAAGTGGGAAGCGAGTGAAAGTGGGATTGCCTTGCTTCATCCCAAATACACTCTTGGCCTACATAGTATTTTTAGTTTGTACTGAACAGGAATCTAGTTTCACCAAGAGCAATTTTGCCAGCCATTGTACATAATTCAATTGTACAATTACCTAGCTGGAGCTAGGAGGGTGTGTGTGAGCCAGTTAGCACAATGAAAATCATGTTTCTTTTTGAGAAGAGAGTTACCTAAGAGACAGAGAAACAGGTGTTACCTATTCCAAGCTAAAATTATTCATTTATCCCCCTGCTGCTCTGGTTTTCATTGCACATACACCTTTTTATTTCTTAGTCAAAATATGCACAATGTTCCATAAAACAAAGGGATGTTAACATAGCAGACATAATTCAAAATAAGTCTAAAACCTGGCAGATCTCTTTGGCTGACATACTCTAGGCTGATAGCCAAGAAAGATAAATCATGGATCTTTTCCCTTACATGAAGACCATCATGCATGAATATGCAGTTAATAAGCTTTTGTTAATCATTATTGTTATTTAATTTTACTGTTTTTAAAATTGATGTAATAAAATGTGCAGTTAAGTGATTTTGACATATTTGTAAAAGAATGCCTAAAAGATCACCAAATAGATCACATCACTGCTGGAGGTGAACATAACGTTATCTGGTTTGGTTTTTGATTTCCCTTATGACTTTATGATCCTATTGTACTGCTTTCATTGTTCTGTACGTCAACTTGTTTGCTCGTTTAAAAAGCAGTATATACCGTATATACTCAACTATAAGTTGACCTCACGTGTAAGTTAAGGGCAGGTTTTGGGGCCCAAATTATGGGTTTTGATATGGCCAATGGATAAATTGAGGGTAAAACATAGGGACAAATGATATAACAAATGATTTAAAAGACAAAACAAAGGGAAATGATGCCAAAGAATTTATAAAATTCCAATTGGAAAAACTTTGTGCTCACACTAAAGACTTGATGGATGAAAGAATAGAAGGGGGTCAGTGCTTCAAAGACAGATTACACACAGGGGATGGTTCCTTTCTTTTACAAGAGTTAAAGTACAGTACTTACATTGACTTGTGGATAAGTCGACTTAGGATTTTTGGGTCAATTTTTGACTAAAATTTCTTGACTTATGCATGAGTATATACAGTAAAATGGCAACATATATTTAACTCTACTGTATATACTTGACTATAAGTCAGGAAATTTATGCCCCAAATTTGCCCATAAAATATTGGGTAGACTTATATAAGGGTCAATACATCAGTAGTTCTTAGAAGGGTCCTAGAGCAAGCAAGTCCATTGAACACCAATTCCTTTCCCCTCCATTCTGTTTTGCAAGCCTTTGCTTCCTATTGGAAAAACTCCCCATTTAAAAACATTTGCTTCTCTCTTGCTCCGTTTTGCAAGACCTGGTTTCCCATGGAAAAACCTCTCCATTTAAATCCACTTGCTTCTCTCTGCTCCATTTTGCAAGCCCTGGCTTCCCATGGAAAAATCTCCCCATTTAAATCCACTTGCTTCTTTCTGCTCCATTTTGCAAGACCTGGATTCCCATGTAAAAATCTCCCCATTTAAATCCCTTTGCTTCTCTCTGCTCCGTTTTGCAAGACCTGGCTTCTGATGGAAAAACATTACCATTTAAGTCCACTTGCTTTTCTCTACTCTGTTTTGCAAGACCTGGCTTCCCATGGAAAAATCTCCCCATTCAAACCCACTTGCTTCTTTCTCTGCTCCTGTTTGCAAGACTTGGCTTCCCATGGAAAAACTCTCCATTTAAACCCACTTGCTTCTTTCTCTGGTGCCTTTTGCAACACCTTGCTTCCTATCGAAACAATTCTCCATTTAAATCCACTTGCTTCCTTTCTCAATCCGATGTTAAAACCTTTCCTCCAGCACTGGGAATCAGCTGGGAGAGGTCCAAAGAAGGAGAAGGAGGGACAGAAGTGGTGTTTCCTCCTTTCCATCTTTCCTTATAGCTCCCTAAGTTTTACCCTTGACTTATCCACGGGTCATATCATAACCCAGGATTTTGACCCTGAAACCTTCCCTCGACTTATATATGAGGTCGATTTGTATCCAAGTATATAAGGTACTTGTGCAATTTGAACTGAATGTGACATTCTAAATCAGGTGAAAATACAGAACTGATTACATAGGGTAAGTTAAATATGTGCAAGACACCAGAAGGCCACAGTTTTTAGTTAGTTTTTACTAATTTTGTTTAAAAAAAATGCTTAAATAGAATAAAATGGCCCAAAATGCTCCCAAAGACTCCCCAAAACAATGCTCATTATGATGAGTGAATGTTACTCTTTACACTAATAATTTAATGATGTTTTGCTACTTTGCCAAAATAACATCATTATGCTCTTGTTATTCATCAAAACAAAGTATTACAGGAAATGTTGTTAATGTGTTTCAAGTCAACTCTGACTAACGGTGATCCCATCATAGGGTTTTTTGGGCATGGTTTATTCACAGGAAGTTTGCCATTGCTTTTCTCTTACGTTCAGAACAATAACATGCCAAATCTGCAAATGAGTTATACCTTTATTCAGCCAACCAAAATGCACAAAATGCATGATGCAAGCTTTCAAAGCTCCACTGGCTTCATCATCAGGCAAAGATGCTAAAAATTATACAAGAGAGGAAAATTAAAATAATAATAATAAATTATTCATAGGCCTGCATTTTATCAAGTTGTTATTATGTTCTGTGTTGAGATGGATATTCTGCACTCTCCTTGCCTCATTCTCTCAGCCTCAAAGGCAGGGCATGACCAACTCTCTCTCTCTGCACCTCTCCCATGGTGATGCTAAGGTCATGCAATAATAATAATAATAATTGGCAAAGAGAGTGCACATTCTCTCAGCCTCAGAGGCAGGGCATGACCAACTCTCTCTCTCTCTATGCCTCTCTCATGGTGATGCTAAGGTCATGCAATAATAATAATAATAATAATAATAATAATAATAATAATAATAATTGGAAAGGAGAGTGCAGAATATCCATGAATAAGAGAGTGTGCCTTACCCAATATCACCCTGTGGATTTACATGGCTGAGCTGGGATTAGAACTCTAGCCTCCCAGTTCACCATAGAAATTCACTGGCTGACCTGGGCAAGTCACTTGCTCTCAGCTTCAACTCCAACTCCTAGGTATTCCTTCATGGTAGGTTTTATCCATGGCAGAATTGCTGCCATCACACCCCACTCTCCTCCTTCTTGAGGATTCCTGCTTGGCAGAAGAGCATTGCCACTTGGCATCCCACCCCTCCCCTTCTCATCTGTGAGGGTCACACTGTCTCAGCTTCAGGGGCATCCCATGGCAAAACTCCTCTTTATGCTAAGAAAACCCTCGGTTTGTCCCATCTTCCAGTGCCATCCTGATGTTGAACAGGGGTCAGACTACATGTCCTTTAGGATCCCATGTATTCCTATATATTACTTCATAGCAGAAGGGGGTTGGACTGGATGGTCCTTGAGGCTCCCTTCAACTCTACCATTTCTTGTTGAGGCTTCAATCACAGTTTATTTGTTGAGACTGGGCTCCCCTTTTGTGTGTGTGCCTTCAGGTTTTTTTAAGCATAGGAATGTTCTTTAAACATCTGCCAAACCTCCTTTTGACATGGTAATTGAGTTTGAAATGCAAAGTAATTAGCGTAATTATTCAACTTGTCTTTTATTGTCATTCAAGAAATCTGTGAAAAATATTTCGCTAGCTGCTGACAGGGAGAGAAGAAATCACCTTTTGAAAGGGGGACTTGTGGAACGAATATTTTTTTAAAAAATTCTCATCAAGTTCTCAATGAACGAGAAGAAAAACATGGGTTTCTCAAATCACTATGTGGAAGAATAGTTTGCAAACAGGTCTCTCCTTCTTCTGGCCATGTGCCACTGGAAACAAAGCATCCCAAAGTCCAGGAGATAAAATTTGACTTCCATTAGCAATACAAGAAAGTACATTGGGCATACAGAGGCAAGGGGTTTCAGTCCATGGTCTAAAAGGGTTGGCTCATCTACCGTTCCTAGATTGTTTCTGTTATTCTTGTATTAATGTGTACAAATGTATACATTTGAAAAGTGTACCTAGAAAAATGTGTGCATTAAAAAAAAACTGTGCATTTCAGACGCATGCAGAACACTTCAGTGAATGGATAAATGTGTCTAAGCAATGCCTACAGATTAAAATATTACATAAACATGTACATCTTGGCAATGAAAGAGCAAAGAAAAAGGTCTCATCCATTTTAAAAAAAAGCCAATGGAATTATGTAGAGGTCAGATGTGAAGTAGGAAAGGAAGGACATCCATGGTTATCTAGTTCCATCTTTCAAACATACTTGGAAACATTTGCGAGATTGTGAAGTCGAGATGTGAGATTTTCACATCTCGACTTTGACAGTGTGAGATTTTCACACTGAAAGACAGATGTTAATTCTTTTTCTCGTACTATTTTCTCACATTTTGTTATGCAGCCTTCTACATGTCCTTTTGGAAGAAAGGCCCATTGAGTTCTGTGGTGTTTTCTGCCAGGTAAGTCTGCATAGGAATTCAGCCTAAATCCCTCTCCCAGTTCCCTATTAATCCTACTGAAGAAAAGCCAATGCATATATTTCTGTTGTAGCTGTATCCTCCCTCTTCATAACCAGGACTTAATGAAAGGTAATGGAGGGAAAGCCCTGGATGACACTGCTCCAGCCAAAACTGCAGCCATTGTGGGTGCTTTGGAGGAAAAAAAATCAACAACCTATGGATCTACCATGTCATATCCATTTTGGTCCACAATGCATGCTAGTATGATGGATAGGATTATATGGAGAAGATAATAGTCTGGCTATATAGGCTCATGTATCAACTGTAACACTTTTACAACATCTGTTGCATTAAATAGTGTACATGTTCCTCATCAACTTTATACATACACCAAAAGAAGACTTACTGGTGGTACTGATTAGGCATGCTACTTTCTTTCTTTCTTAAAAAAAAAAAAAAACCACACATGCATAAATTTATTTTTCAACCAGCTTTATGAAAGTCAGCAAAGCATACATTTCTCATTGGTGACTAATCATGTGCCAAGTTGGAATGTTTAAAACAAAACCATATTGGAGTCATTTGAGAACTAAGAAAAGGCTTAGAGGTGGTGGTGGGGTGCAAAACAACTTCATCTTATACTGCCCTTTAAAGGATAATGCTTGAATATATATATATGGGGTTAAAAGGGGAAATCCTTTTCATTAAACTTTTAGTGCCATTATGATGATAGTTCAATTACTGTTTCAATAAATGTGGTTTTCTCTTTTCATCATTAGGTATGGAACCAGTCCTGATTCCACAGTGTTTTCATGCATACATTTCATTATGTACTCATTTCTTTTTTGTAAGTTAGTTCTTCACAAGGCCTGGAGTATGGTTAGGTTTGGGAATTCTACTGAAACTTTGAAAGAGAAACTCTGAATGATTCACACTGTTGCTTCTTTTTGGATTTTATTTGCAGAGAGGAAGGGGCCAGGCCAGGAGAAAAGAAAAGTAACACTTACTTTTATATCTGTCCTGAAATCTTCCATTATGCTACAGAGCACTAATAGCCTCTGGTTTTGGAATGGCTGGTATATAGTGGGCAAGGAATGAGGGGAGAGATTGTGAAGTCAAAGGGGAGAGATTGTATGCTGGCAAGAAAGAAAAAAGCACCCTTTCCTATACCTATTCTTAAAACTAAGGTTGTACTGTGAAGCTGAAGGCTTTCACTGCTGACATCCATAGTATTTTGTGGGTTTTTCGGGCTATGTCGCCATGTTCTAGAAAGATGTATTCCTGATATTTTGTCTGCATCTGTGGCTGGCATCTTCAGATGTAGATGCCAGCCACAGATGCAGGTGAAACATCAAGAATAAATTCTTCTACAACAAGGCCACATAGCCTGAAAAACCCACAAAAACTAAGGTTGTGTAGTCACCTGCTTGACTGACCTCCAAATCAGTTGGACTCCATAAACATTTCTAACACACCACAAGAATATTCTACAAGTTTTATTTTCTTTTCCTGCCAAATGTAAAAATCAAGTGAACATGAGCATGTTAATATAGAGGTGTACATGGCTATATTACCTGCTTCCAGACTGTGGTAGTCCCTTCCACAGAAAGTTTAGTTGCCCCCCTGCTTGCTCTCTTTCCGCTGGCAGGTGAAGATGTTTTTATTTAGGCAGGCTTTTGAACTTTGAATTCTGATTTTAATTATAGAGTTGTAGAGTGTGTGTGTGTGTGTGTGTGTGTGTGTGTGTGTGTGTGGTGTGCTGTTTTGATCTTTTATAATATTTTATTAAATTATGTTTCATATATGTTTTAAATGTTCTTAACTGTTTATAGCATTTACTACTGATGTTTAATTCTTTTAAAAAAACTTTTCTAAATTTATATTTTAGCAGCATCTTTGTTGGATTGTTATAAGCTGCCTTGAATCCCATTTTTTGGGGAAAAGGCAGGATATAAATTCAATAAGTATATACACAGACACTTGTACTTTGCTAGGTAAAACCAGTGGAGGGTACGATAGGCTACCCAACTGATGAGTGTAAACCTGCCCATGGTCTAATTTATGTATATGTACACAGTCAGCCTTCTTTATCTATGGATTCTTTATCCACAGGATCAAGCATCCACAGCTTGAGAATATTTTTAAAATATATAAATTTCAGAAAGCAAACATTGATTTTGCCATTTATATAAGGGATACCATTTTGCTATGCTATTGCATTTAATAAAACTTGAGCATCCATGGATTTTGGTATCCACGGGATCCTGGAACCAAACCCCAGCAGATACGAAGGGCCCACTATATATACTTTCACTAAATTATACTAAACTTAACCATATCCACATGTACTATATATGCTATACAGACAGACAGACAGACAGACAGACAGACAGACAGACACACACACACACACTCACTCACTCATGTTAGAGTTGCAGGAGAAATCCACTGTGGATAATTTCGAGTATAGATTTCAAAGGTCTACCCCTATGGAATACCAGGTTTTTTGTGGATGTACACAAATTCCATGCACATCCAGACCAGTTTTTCATTTATGGCTTGTGCCACAAAAATTTAAGGAGATAATTTTGCCACTCAAAAATGTTTCTCTCTCTTTTCAGTTGTACAGCACTGTAATAGATTCCCTCTTTTAGACGGCAGGCGCTTGGGCTTTCCTTATCCCACCGCTGCCACCAAATTATTTGACGACAACACACTCCTTCTCCTTATGGCAGTCCTATGGGGTTTCCTAATTCTACCCCGATGCCATCCAATTTATGTACCAAACCCCCTTTCTTATGTGGCCGGTTCTCGGTAGTATAGAATATAGTAGCGTGGATATAATATATATGGCTGACAAGCCTTTAGATAAAACAAAATATGAACTTTATTGAACAAAGGGTTTAAACAGATATGACTTGAACTAAATGGTATTAAACAGCTGTTAGTTCAGGCACGTGTTACTTTGTTACAATTGTACTCTTTATTTCGTTACTGCTATTCCTCTTTCACCAAATATCCTTCAATCACCTAAGGACTTTCCTGTCCTTCTTTAGGCAATTCTTTTTTCTAACTCAGCCACCAAGGCTAACAATACCCCCCAGGATATCACACTCCAGCCACTCCCTTTCCTAGAGTCCTGGAAGTGAAACAGTAGGAAGCCCTTTCCCACTCAGACTCTACCCGTAACTGTCCTTCTCTATCCCCGGAATCCTCACTCTCAGGATTCCAAGCCCTAGCTAACTATTCCCTCAGGAACTCATGGAACCCAGTCCTCTCTTGGACTCAACTGTTCCCTCAACTACTGGACACCAGCCTCCTCCCTCAAGATTCTAAACCCTAACTTAAGTTCTAAACTGTCCCAGTTCCAACTGACTCCCAACTGTCAGCTCGGAATTTTTAAAAGTCCCAGCCCACATTCTATTGGCTGGTCCTCAGCTGCCTTCTGATTGGTCAGCTGGGCGTGCTCTCCGTTACAAGCACCATTACATGATAGAACTATAGGCTATACTGGAAACAATTTTGCACAGGAAAAAAAATCCAATTACTAGTAAGCATTCTGGTGTGTTTGGGATTCTCATGAAGAGAGACATGAAGCTATTTCTGGATGTTAAATAAAAAATGCTGTGTGTTTTAGCTGTGATGGTGATGGATAGTGAGAAAGGCAGTAAGTATATTTGACTGTACCATCCATGACCTCAGTTGAGAGAAAGGAAATGGGTTTTTGTTGTCACTTCAGCATTACTTCCAGTCTAATTGCATTTGACCCAACACTCTTGCTGTGTTTACTGTCAGTCAAGATTTAGAAAGTCTGCTTATAGAAGGGCAGCTTGATTCTTCTGAACTCTAGCATCCAATCAGAGGCTAGCAGGTCAGTTCTAGCCTCTTTGCCTCTCAGAGAGTAAGTCTCCTTCCTATGGCTTCTATAACAGCTCTGGTGCATTTGTCGTCCTGATGGTGAATGGTGGTGTGGGTTCAAAGCAAACACATGTATCGAATAGCATATTCCAATTCTCTCTCTCTGGCAGGGGCTATCCCAATGATTCCTGCATCATCCCACTTTTTCCAGCTGCTCTTAAAGTTTTCCTGTTTCTCTCTCCTCCTCCCACTTTCCCACTTCATCCTCAGCTTATTTGCTGCAAGATTTGTTAAAAGTGCAGAAACAATTTGTATTCATTTAACTCATCAAGGGGGAAAGAAGTGGAGAGAGTGGAATCTGGCTCTTCCCAGTAGGGTTTGATCAAAGGAAACTGCTTCAGCTTTTCCTAGGATTGAATTTTCTTTTTGCCCTCTTCACCAACACTCTTGATGTTGCTTGGGCACACACGTCCTGGACACAGTATTCCAGAACTGGACACTATATTCCATGTGGGGTCTGACCAAAGCAGAATAGAGTGGCACTATTGCTTTCCTTGATCTAGACACCTTACTTCTATTGATGCAGTCTAAAATCGCATTGGCCTCTTTAGATGGTGCATCACACTGTTGACTCATGTTCAACTTGTGGTCTACTAGGACTCCTAGATCCCTTTCATGTGCCCTCTCATTAAGCCAGGTTTTCCCCATCCTGTATCTATGCATTTCATTTTTCTGCCCAAGTGCAGTACCTTAAATTTCTCTGTGTTGAAATTCATTTTGCTATCTTTGGCCCAGCTTTCTAATCTATTAAGGTCATATATATAAAAAAGACAGATCAGATTTGTTTGGCATGACTTGTTTCTTTGAAACCCATGTTGACTTTTTGTGATTATGGCATTGCCTCCTAGATGTTCACAGACTCTCTCTTTAATGATCTGCTCCAGAATCTTTCCTGATATTGATGTCAGACTAACTGGATGATAATTGTTGGGATGCTGTTTTTCCCCCTTTTAAAGATGGAGACAACATTTGCCCTCCTCCAGCCTGCTTGGACTTCTCCTATTTTCCAGGAGTTCAAGATTATTGCCAGTGGCTCTGATATTACATTCGCCAGTTCCTTTAATACTCTTGGATGTAGTTCATTTGGTCCTGGAGACTTATATTCATTTAGATTAACCAGGTATTCCTGTACTATCTCTTTACTATTCTGTTCTGAAATTCCCCTATTCTATCCTCTGCTCCATTTTCCTCAGGTTAAGCACCCTTTGCCTTTTCTGAGAAGATTGAAGCAAAGAAGGAGTTGAGTAATTCTGCCTTTTCTCTGTCCCCTGTTAGCATTTCGCCATCTTCTCCATGCAGTGGACCTACCATTTCCTTTTTCTTCCTTTTGCTGTGCATATACCTAAAAAAGCCCTTTTTATTGTTCTTAACCTCTGCACGTTAGCTTTTCTGACTTTACCCCTACACATGCTCACTATTTGTTTGAATTCCTCTTTGGTGATTTCCCCCCTTTTCCATTTCTTATACATGTTCTCTTTAAAACTTAGCTCAGTTGAAAGTTCATTAGTCATCCATCCTGGTTTCTTGAGATATCTCCCCCTTTTCTTCCTCTAGGAAGAAAACTGTTTTAAATTGGAACTGTTTAAAATTGTGCATCAAGGGGTGCAGGGGGAATAGAGAGAAAGAAAATTTTATTGAGCTAGTATGAGATTAACAACACAATATTGGTTTTAGGCTTTTATATCCCATCCATAAATGGCACCTGGTTCATTGGTAGATAATACACACTTCAATTAGTACAACTCTGTTGTCATATCAGTGCAATTTAAAGCTCTTTTTGCAAAGACTGAACACAGAACTATGTTAATATAACTGCATGTGGAAAAGATTTGTTCCAGAGTATATGAATTTCAATCACTACATTCTCCCACTAACAGAATGAAAGCAGGACAATGCCAACTAAATGTCAGTGTTTTGCTCCTTGTCTCCTAGGCCATCTATGAATCATAAATGTTTTGAAAGCTTGTAACTTTACATTTTTAATGCGCATCACATCTGTACATCTTGGAGTTACAGTATCCATTTATATGAACAACAGCTGAAATACCTCATCCTGTCTCTCTGCCAATGGCCTTTCATGTGTATCCCACTAGTTAACACAGAAGGAACCAATTATTTTTAATGGGAAAATGTCACCAAATCCTTTCTCAAATATTTAAGATATTTTGGGCTAATCACATTTTCTTAATCCCAATACAGCTGTTTTAGAGCCAGGCATAGCAACAGAGCACATGATACATACTTCAGAATTTTTCCTTGGGGTTTATTAGCCCCCCTCCCCTTCATGGACAGCTGAAGCCAAGACTATTATTCCTTGGATAAACTAAAATTTTGACCTGTAGTGCTGATAGTTTGCACCATATATCAGCTTAGAAACAAGCAAACATTTTGCTGAAATAGAGCAAAGTGCAATCCCTGAATTGGATGGTTGGCTTGCAACTGAGTACACATGTGGACATGATGTGTATCACTACATGAATAACTACCCTAGAACTTTTAACCATGCAAAGAGGAATGCCTGTATGTCTACTTTTGGCTTATATGTTGTAAACCACTTAGAGACTGTTTAGTTCAGTATGAAGCAGTATAGAAATGTAATTGCTAAATGCTACTTTACCTGACTTTAATTGTGGGTCGGAGTTCTTTTACAGAGATGAGGTTAACTCAGCCAACATGTGAACTCATCAGAAATATGTATCATGAGTAAAAGGACTATCACAAATTTTCCTGTTTTCTGTTTCTGATTTTTTAAAAACTGCTTATCCCGTTTGTGAACATTGTGAATGTCAAGGTGTAAAAGTGGGTTTTATTAGGTGTGTGCAGGTGTCGCCATCAGTGCACCATCAGCGCACTGTGTTGTGTCAATAATGCATGTGCGGTGCCCCAACGTGCAGATGTATGTGCAGCACCCTGACGTGCGGATGCAGTGCTGCGATTGTGTCATCACGCCACTCCGTATTAGGGTTCAGGACTGTGGGGTTACTGCATGCTCCTGATCCCTAATTTTGGCCTGAGTGAGGCGCTTCCTACTCATCTGTCTTGGGCCTCACTTTCCATATGTGTAATAATTAATTTCCCATAGATATATTGTGCTATTCTACAATCATTGATCTCACAACTGAAGTAAAAATTCTGGCCTTAAGAAACATAGCAAGGGCAGCTTTACATACTACATCTACTACTGTGATTGCTGCTACTACTAGCTAAAGTTCTCATACATTCAGAGAAGGCAAATGTGAATTACTCCAACTCCCTACTCTCCTTTTCTTCATTTGCCTCAGGCAAATTAATGTGTAGGGTAAAGCCAAGATAAGCTATTTCTAAATGGTTTCTCCTGCTTCTGTCAAATCATAAGGAAAGGGTTAAAAATATTGCATACTCCTACCTAAAGGCGGTACATGGACAGGATATAGGAAGGGCACTCACCCCAAACAGAGGTAATTGGTACAATCAAGGGCTATGGTTCTTTGTGCTTTAAAATGGACTTGGACAGGACATGCCATCAAACCTTTCAACTGTTTTGATTTGACAGGACAGTCCCAATAAATCCTCTGTCATCTCACTTTTTCAGCAGCTTTTAAAATGTCACAGATTCTCTCTCCTTCTCCCACTTTCCCCCTTTGTTCTCAGCTTACTTCATGTGCTGTGAGCTGAGTTCAAAGTTGCAATCAACTCAACAGGGAGGAGAAGAGGTGGCAGAATCTTATCCTTCCCAGTAGGCTCAGGCAAAAGCAAAGTGCTGCAGCCTCTCCTGGCTTATGCATTCACTCTCATGAATAACTGCTGCCATCAGATGTCCCAGTTTTCACCTGTGAAATGTTGGAAGGTATGGAATTGCTTTTATAGGAGATTATCCCATGCAAAAATAAAGTGACTTTCCCCTGCCAGGATAAAGTCATTTATGGGATGGAATCTGGAATTATTGCACTAAAAATGCCACCGATGAAGCCCATGTTTGCAAATTGGCC
This sequence comes from Sceloporus undulatus, assembly GCF_019175285.1. Lineage (NCBI taxonomy): Eukaryota > Metazoa > Chordata > Lepidosauria > Squamata > Phrynosomatidae > Sceloporus > Sceloporus undulatus. The sequence goes on along the minus strand of NC_056522.1, from coordinate 108,479,275 downwards.
AGCTGAGCATGGCTGGGAGCCAGAATGCAGTTGCCCTGTGGCATTTTTCATGTGATAATTCCTGATTGTGACTGTATCTTGGGACGGGTAAGTCACTTTACTTTTGCATGGGATAGTCTCCTTATTGTCACAGAATCGCTCCCTGGTGGGGTGTGTGTATGGAAATACCATCCTCCTTTCATCCCAATCAGAAGCTGAATGGACCTTCTTCACCTGATCCAGCAATGTCTCTTAAGGTGGACTGGGTGTCATTTCCAGTATGACTGCATAGTCTTACTGAATGCAGGCTATTTACGGATCTGTAACTCGAGGTACTGAATCTATAATTGCAATATTGAATACCATTAAAATGGCTATTTACCTATTTTTGGTAATAAAAAGCCATTCAAAGGAAGAATGTCTTACAAGGGAGATTCTGAACACTTCAAAAAAGGAGGAGTTGCACAGCTTGTGACAACAGCAGTTGTCATGGATAAAGCTAGAGTCAGTGGACTAAGATTCCTGATCCAAAAATATTCATGCAGTCTGATGTGCACACTGTAAAAGACAGTCTCTAGATGTGCACATTGTAATATGAATAGAAATGTCTGCCTGTGTCCTGTGTCGTGCAAATGACAGCCACATGAGATGCTTACATATAAATGAAGACTGTACACTATAGCACTAAGCTACATCCAGACTGTGCACATAGTTTCAGGAGAATAATCTCCCTGCAGAAGCTTTTCCCACATAGACATGTCTATCTTGATTGTTCGAGCTGATATTCTTCAAAATATTCAGATTCAAGGGGGGGGGGAATCTGCATTCTGAAACATGCAACTGCTATATTACATAATATGTGTTGGCAGTCAAGCATAAAAATAGCAACATAGGTTTAAAATATTAAACTGTGTGTTTAAGTTATTAATAAGCCAACACTATTGGAACATGATACAGGTATACCAGAACTCACATATGTTTGCTATATGGCTAAAACCTTATGATTAATGTTACATATTGATTTATGGAAGTTGTTTGTTACAAACATATTACAAAGATGAATCAATTGTAAAGAACAAAATGCATGTTGTATTTCTGATCTCGGTAGAAGTTATATCTCAGAATTATCACACAAAGCCAAGGATATAACAGTTTGCAGTGGAAACACTGACAGATTCTTAACTACAACATATTATATGCGGTGTAATAAATATACTAGGCATGATGGCATTGAGCCAAAAGAGAGGTTTCTTAAAAATGTATTAAAAATTAATCTATTCCTTATGTGTTTTTCTGGTGAAATTTCTAAGTATTGCTTTTATGGAGCTGGGTAGATTTTCAGTCATCCAGTTCAGGCAAGTGGGGGAGGGAGAGAGAGAGAGAGAATATATACTCTTCAAATGCACTGCTAGCAGCCCCTGTGGGAGAAATGGAATGTTATATATGGAGACATCTTTTCTTTAAAGAGCCAAGAAATACACTCAGCATCTGCTGAGGCATTTCTTCAGGTATATCTCCTGTAAGAATGCATTTAAATATATAACAGATTTTATACTGGCAAGATAAGACTTAGAAGCTCATACAACAAAAATATACTGGGCAGGATGATGTTTGGTGCATAAAGATTAGTGCCCACAAGGAATCAAGCTAAACAGAGCATTTCAGTACTTTGTTCCCAGACCTGTATGTCTGTTGGATTAAAAAGATGATCAGGCCATCTTTATTGCTACAGCACCTACAAGTCAGCCTACTATCTACACTTCAGAATGTAGATAGGGGGCAGGATTAGGGAGCATCCATGCTGTAGAAATAATGCAGTTTGATATTACTTTAAGTGCTGTAGCTCCATCCTATGGAAACCTGAGATCTGTAGTTTTACAAGGTCTTTAGCCTTTTCTGCCAAAGAGTGCTGATGCCTCACAAAACTACAAATCCCAGGATTCTGTAGGATGGAGCTAGTGCAGTTAAAGTGGTGTAAAAGTGCATAATTTTTTTACCACGTAGATGCACTCTAAGGAAATTAAATTAAGTAAATCTTCCATAAGTGCTGATTATCACCTCCTCAATAAAGTGTGGGCTACTAACTAGTTGGATACTAAGGGCCAGAACAGGCTGGCATAAAAAGTCAGCTTCCAGTGGGCTTGGGTACATGGTATACAGACGTGTCAAGGAGGTGCATGCTGCATTTATAACCCTTGTGGAAGCAAACACAAGTAGAGTTTATGCATGCGGACAAGACACCAAGAAGAAGGTCTGTGAAGAATCTTTGCTGCGTAGCAAATTTCCTCTCACACAGGAATGAATCTCTGGACAAGCAAGGTTTCTTTCAATAAGAGGGCTTTTTAATCTGATACAAAACTATATGCAAAGATTACACCGAGTATCAGACATCCGTCTTGAATACTCATTAACAAGTCACCTCACCAACCAATCACAACAACAACCACTGAGGCAGTTACAGTAACACCAAGTGTCTCGCTCTGACTCAGTGACAGATGACAGTTGACAGTTGCATCAGCCTTCCCATTATGCACTGTTTCAAAATGCAGACTCATGTACCTGCCACTAGAATGCTAATAAGTTCCGCTACAGCTCCACTTAGTGACCACATCCATGTCATTTTATCAGACCTGTTTACAACATGGTCCTTATAAGATGATGCACACCCCCAAGATGCTCGGAAGCTGGCTTCAAGCTGCCTGGCTGCCCAGCATGGGCTGGTTTCTGGGTGCTGTAGTAGCGTGGCATTTATATGGCGCATGCCGCCGAGTGCCTTAAAACCGGCTTCAAGCCATTGTGGAGAGAAAAAGCCATCTTTTTGCCAATGCAAAAAGGAACAGTTTCAGCTGTCAAAAAGGTGGGTTAGGGCAGTGGCATGCCGTTGGCACGGCCACAATTTCCCTTCAGTCTATTGGACAAGCCATAAATGCTGCCTGTGTTTAACTTTCAACATGTTTTCTTTTGCTAAAGCTGAGGTTGGCGGGATACAGACTGCCCAAAAAGGGCGGTCTCCTGCCACTCTGGTTTGCTCCACAAGGGAGCCGCAGCGGACAAACCGCGCGGTTCTGCCGCGGAACAAAAAGAACCCACATAAAGCAGGTTCTTCTTGTGGCGCCTTTGTGATGCGCACTTGTGGCATCACAAAGGCACCGGGATGTGTGGACGCTAAGCGTCCGTCACGTGCTAGGGGTGAAGCCAGTATGGATTGTGCGTCCTCGTCCAACCCCTAGCATGTGACAAGGGAGCTGCAAAGGCTCGTATAAATTGGACCATAGATTTATATGAAGTTGTCCAAATGTTCTCATCATTTCTTTCTGCAACATCTATAGTTAATCCCATGCCGTCTTAGAACAGCACGGCAACCCTAAGGGTTTTTTTTGTGGGGGTTTCTGGGCTTGTGTGTGTAGCTTGCCTAAAGTCACTCAGTGGATTTGCATGGCTGAGGAAGGAGATCAGTGTAATACCTGATATCCAAAGTGGTAGTTCAAAAAACCACTACATCATGCTGGCTCCTTTCTTACTTTCTGATATTCTATAGGTAAGTGGATTTTGTTACAGTTGAGGAAGTATTATGTAAACTAAAGTTAGGTAAGGCCCTTGGACCAGATGGCATTCCTTTTGGGCTGTTCCAATGTAATAGCATTTGCTGGCATCCTTTTCTTCTTTAATAAATAAACCAAGTTTAATCCCTGTAGCCTGGCTGATGTCTTTGATTATTGCAATTTACAAGTAAGGTCCCAAAGTTGACTTACTCGTTTGTTATTCGTAACTGGTAAAGTATATGCCAGGTTTTTTTTATGGTCTTGAATTGAAAGTATGCACTAACAATAATGTCATTTTGGGTGGAGAGCTGATTGGCTTTTAAAGCAGGCTGCTTCACTTTTGCCTGTTACTTCAACCATAAATACACTTTGGTAGAAGGATCACAGAATTTATTGATCTCAATCTGTTTTCAGTTTCATATAATGGAGTAAACTGGAACTGAGATTCTTTCAGATGAAATCTGTGGAGAGTCAATTTGTCTCAGCAGGTTTATCTCCCTCCTGCATCTTAACCATGGATCTGGATGGCTCCAAATCAATTGTCAAACAGAGACTGGATGATCAAGAATTACAATGGGCTGCAGTTCCCCTCAGTCTTTGGATCTTATGTGTCTTATCTATAAAGATAGAATGTCTTATGTAAGATGACTTACTATTGAACCATAGATGATGTCCCTCTAATAATTGTGAGAAAAATTGTCTTGCATGGACTCCTGCATTACTATTACTTTCAAGGTGCTAGGGAATATGTAATATATCCTGTTACAAAATCTTTTTGAGACTGCTCTCCTGAGACTCTCCTGATTATTTTGACCCAGGGTTCAAATTTTAGCAAGTGGCTTCAGAATGCCCTATAGCTCCAATGAATGTAAGGATTTTCTGTTTCAATATTTTATAAATATTTTATAACAGTTATTCCATTCCCACTTGCATCCATGCCCTAAATACACTGGACCTGGTTTGTTGCTGGTTGTAGCCTCATTTAGTGCTGTTTCTGATCTGCATGTTTCTTTTCAACTATGCTTTTCTCCCACCTCATGTGTGGCTAACTATAGGGCTTCCAATGTGAAGTTGAAGACTTTCATGGATGGCATCCATAGTTTTTTGTGGGTTTTTCGGCTATGTGGCCACGTTCTAGAAGATTTTATTCCTGACATTTTGCCAGCATCTGTGGCTGGCATCTTCAGAGAATGCTTGCCTGGAAAAAAAAGTGTGTGTGTGTGTGCGCGCACACACACACACACACACATACTGTGTGAGCCTGGGAATGCAGGAGTGATTTGCATGTGTATTGTTCTGCGCTGATGGCAGGCCTCAGGCTGGGAGGCTAATGCAAAAGAGGATTAGTGTCTGCTAATTGGTGATCATTATCTGCTGGGAAAGCCCCTGACTCTGAGTGGTTTCCCATTTCCAACCACAGAAAATCTCTTGTGGTGTGGTTAAGCTGAGGTGTGGGTGTAGTTTCCTCCATCCTCCTGTGATCCCCTCCAGTCACCGTTTTGGTGGAAAAGTAAGGTATAAATAGAGCGATTAACTGATAGATGAACTCACCCCCCCCCATGTTTCTGTCCCAGAATCCACATTCCCTGTCTTGCCCATTTAATTTTTTGTTGTTATTGTCATAGTGGTAAAATACTATACCACTTTACTACTATAATTCTAAAAGAAAGAAAGAAAAGAAGCAATGTTCATTCTGGAAGCATAAATGTTCATGAAAGTAATGAAGGTCTGGGGAAAACTTCCTTAGCAGAGGAACTGAGACTATGGATACAGATGTGTGCCATTTGCCTTATCACAAACTCCAAGGGGGGAAAAGGGGAAAGGAAACAGTTTAGCTGCTACTTGATACAGAAGTACATCTTTGAATTTTCACTAAAATCCACACTTTGGTCTGAGCAGTAGATTGGGTGCATCTGTAAGCACACATACACACCACTGACAGAATGAATTCCTCACAAACACATACACAAGAAAATCCATCTTTAAAGTATTTACCAAAGACCTTTTCATAGAATCATAGAATCATAGGGTTGGAAGACACCAGAATGGCCACTCAGTCAAACCACCTGCCATGCAGGAATACACAGTCAAAGCACTCCTGACAGATAGCCATCCAGCCTCTGTTTGAAAACCTATTTAAAAACCCGTTTTAAACCAGATCATGGCCAAAACAGAAGATACCATAAATTTAGACAAGATCCTTGGAAAGGTAAAAAAGACACCATGCCCTCTTGATCCCTGCCCATCATGGCTGGCCATCCAGGGGGGTGAAGCATTGATGGCATTTCTCAGATGTATCATCAATACTTCCCTTGGGGAGGGTCATATACCATCTTTTTTGAAAGAAGCAATCTTTAGACCGCTCTTGAAAAAATCCTCCCTTGATCCCCTGGACATGAAAAAGTATAGGCCTGTTTTCTATCTGCCATTTTTGAGCAAGGTGATCGAGAGGGCAGTTGCTCTTCAGCTCCAAGCGGTCTTGGATGAAGCCGATTTTCTTGATCCATTTCAAATGGGCTTCAGGACCGGGTATGGGGTGGAGACTGCCATAGTTGCTTTAACTGGTGACCTTCATCTAGTCATTGACAGAGGGAGCGTGACCCTGTTGGTTCTGCTAGACCTCTCAGCGGCATTCGATACAGTAGACCACGATATCCTTCTGGAACGCCTGAGAGAGTTAGGAATTGGAGGCACTGTGTTGCAGTGGTTCCGCTCCTTCCTCTCAGGCAGGTTCCAGAGGGTGATGCTTGGGGACAGTCACTCTTCAAAAAGAGAGCTTAATTGTGGTGTCCCTCAAGGTGCCATCCTGTCCCCGATGCTATTCAACATCTATATGAAGCCGCTGGGAGAAATCATCCGTGGATATGGGACTGGGTGCTATCAGTATGCTGATGACACCGAAATATATTTCTCCATGTCCCAGTCATCAGCGACAATGACAGATGGCATCTCTCCCCTCAACCAGTGTCTTCAGGCAGTAATGGATTGGATGAGGGAAAACAAGCTCAAATTGAATCCAGACAAAACTGAGGTACTTACGGTAGGGGCCCCCAAACCAGGTACTGGGCTGCAACCTCCAGTCCTAGAGGGGCTCACGCTTTCCTTGAAGGACTGTATTCGCAGTCTGAGGGTGCTTCTTGACCTGTCGCTTCAGTTGAGGAATCAGGTGAATGCGACGGTCAAGAGCGCGTATTATCAGCTTCAGCTGATACGGCAGCTGTGCCCTTTCCTGGAACAGGGTGACCTCAAAACTGTAGTACAAGTGCTGGTAACCTCAAGACTTGATTTTTGCAATGTGCTCTACATGGGGCTACCCTTGTGCCTAGTCCAGAAACTCCAGCTGGTACAGAATATGGCAGCCAGATTGGTTACAGGAACAGCAAGGAGTGACCATATAACACCAATACTGAAGTCACTCCACTGGCTACCTATCAGCTTCCGGGCACAGTACAAGGTGTTGGTTATCACCTTAAAAGCCCTACACGGCTCAGGCCCAACCTATCTAAGGAATCGCCTGCTTCCATATAATCCGCCCTGTACACTTAGGTCCTCAGGGAGAAATTTATTACAGCCCTTAAAGACCAGGCTGATGGCGACCTCCCAGAGGACATTTTCTGCAGCCACTCACAACTTATGGGATGGCCTGCCGAACGAGATCCGTCAAATTACCAATCTAGAGAGCTTTAAAAAAGCCATTAAGATGGATCTCTTCTGGCAGACCTTCCCAAAATAAAATACTCGGCCACAAATAGGACTTCCCATCTAGTGAAATCTGCCCATGATGATTATTATTTGGATTAATTGGTTTTTAATATGTAGTTTTTAATCTTATACTGTTTAATCTTGTTTTAAGGGGGTACTATGTATATATGGTTGTATTTTAACTTGTTGTACGCTGCTTTGATTGCTTGGCAAAAAGCGGAATAGAAATTAAAAATTATTTTATTATTATTATTTTTATTATTAGATGCTTGACAGTAGGTTATGTTGCCTGCTACAAAATTTAAGTCAAGTTGCTTTGAGTCATATAGGAGGAAGGTGGGATATAAATTAAATAAATGCACTGGCTGCCCCACCCTCAATAAATGTGTTTCTTTGAAAATTAAGTATTTTAATGGGGTCAGATTAGTAAAAATGAAGAAGAAAAAGAGAAAAAGAAAAGAAAAGAAAGGAGAAAGAAAGAAAAAGAAATGTAAAGAAAAGTGGGAGAACATTTTATTGATGGAGTGACCCAATAAGGGAAAATGTGGCCTTGAGCTTGTAAGACCTGAACAGGGCTGTTGATAACTGGGCATCTTGGAAGGCTCTTATACATAAGGTTGCCTTAAATCAAAGCCAACATGGCAGCACATAGCAACAACAAATGTTTTGTAAATATATTGAGATTCCACAGTTTAGGTATCTGAAATATGCTTTTCACCTCTAGGTATTTCCATCCATTTAACAGTTGTGTCACTGATATATAATGATTTATTTGTATTTATTAATTTCATATCTGAGGGTTATTAATCCCTGTATAGCTAACAACTTTCTGGGCAATATTCAACATAAAATCAATATGTCCCAGAACAGGATATACAATAAACAGAAAGCAACATATTGTCACATTAAAATGTCTAAAAATATAATGGAGACAAGACTATACAACATAGAAGAAATAGTTAAGGCTACTAGTCTGACTACTGAAGGATGGATTTTTCTACTTTGCATTCCTTTGTCTTTGTAAGAAGTACATTCTCCAAGCTTTATGCTTCAGCTTCATGCTGAATAAAATTATTTGTCATTGTAATAGACCGCTTATTTTACCATATACATTATTGCAGTATCACTACTAATTCCATTAATAGATTATAATCAAAGGTTTAAATTACATAAAACAAAGAGAAAAATTTCAGATGAAGATTTAAATGAAATCTAATACACAATTAGCTTTTTCGTTTTTAAAATGCTGTATTTAAAATACTGTATTCAAAGCCACAGCCTGTTTTCATGTTGTATTCAGAGATTTAAAGTAACTTAAACTGGACTGCATTAAAACAGGGCCAAAACAGATGTATCTCCACATCTGGAAAATATCTGAAATCCAAACCTTCAGTTGGCTGTGATTTTGCAGGGCCACCTAAAGCTAAAGTAGCTTTCCTTCAAGTCCTTATGCTTTTCATATGCCTCATTTTTGGTCTGAGCCATAGACAACATAAGTTAAGCTTAGGGCAAAGTCAGCTTGAGCAATGTTTTCAAGAAGAACAGGTTCAGGTAAGTTAAGGCATTTATTTCTTGTACAAAATTGATTGTGAGACATTCATGTTTGCTGGCTGAACAAAACAAAGGGTAACCAGTTATATGTGAAGTTGCCCTTTTTTTCCAAACTGGTATTTTCAGATGTGTTGGATTTCAGCACAATGAGAACAACCCCTGGTTTATGGTACACCACATAGACTATGAAACACAAAGGATACACTACACAGACTATGAAAGAATGGAAAGGAAACAACAATAAATGAAAGTAAAATTCTGTGGGAAGGGTTAACATATAATTAATGGACTGGAGTTAAAAAGAAATGATTTTAGGAGAAGAACTGGTGACTTGTAATATAAAAAGTTTGTTCATTGGGAAGAAAGGAGAGGGTTGATTTGGTTGGATTTAGGAAAGGACTGCAAGAATCACAAAGGATATGAAACAAGGCACCACAACAAACACAAAGCTGTTACAGATGCTGCTACTACATGAGAGAATAAAAGGTCATTCCCTCTACCCCAATGATTGGAGAGTCTCTGGTCAAACATGGCCTGTGATTCAAAGGTGGACAGTCACTCAACTCTATTCCACCTTCTTCTTTCCAACCTGAGTATTTTAAGAAAAATAAAAAGAAGATGGAAACAGACATATACATATGTACAGTATCTATGGATATGGGCAGTCCTTTGAAGCACTAAATCACTTCATGATGGAAGAAAGCCTGCTTTGCCTCCAGCAGCTACAGAAATAGTCTATAGGGGCCCTATTTTTAAAATTTCTATTTTTTACTGGAAGGAGAAGCTTCCTGAATAGCAAAGGAATCATTGAAAAAATATGTTCACAAAGAACAGAGTATTTTTGCTTTCCTGAACTTTTCTCCTTAGCCAACTGGTTTATAATGTATTTTTCCTACCATGTTTTAAACGATGTATTCTTATAGTTGCTTTCACAGCTGACCTTTTGCACTCCCATTTTGGAGCAGGTTTAAGATGAAGTTCAATGAATGTCCTTGTTCATGATTAAAGGTATTCTGCGTTGTTAATTTAGGGGGCTCCATGTGGCTTACTTGATTTTCTGTACTTCATAATAAATATGAGTTACTCACTATAAAATGTGTTAATTGATTTGATTGACTGTACAAAAACATGGAGCTCAGCAGAAACCTTTAAAAATGTGTAAGGGTGGCAACAAGCATCATGGTACACATTTCCTCCTGGCTGAGTTGAAGGTCAGCATTTTGAACTAATAGCTGACCTCTCTGGCCTACCAAAGACCATTTGTGCTTAATAGCCAGAGTTAATTTGCTAAGCTACGGGCTTGGCTGCTCTTTATTCCAATCTGCTGTACTTTCCCCTCTTTGTTGGGGAAGCAAATGCTCTGATATAATCCAGTTGGCACAAGATTGCCCAAGGGAATCAGCCGGCATGCTGCTTTGAGACAGACTGTGCCTTAATTCACTGAGTCTCGACTTTCCAGGAAAGAAAGGAAGAAAAGGGATGCTGGACACATAGCAAGAGACAACAGGAGGCGAGGCCAGGGCAGGGGGAGAGTGGGAAAAAGGAAATGAATTGAGAAACACCAAGCCTGACATCCTTGCATACAAAAGCTGCTTTTTCAGCTTTGTTTTTGTTTCTTAAACCAGTTTTGAAAGAATAATGCAGAAGTAATTTACTGCAAAGGAGCAAAAAATAGCTTTGACAGCCTCTCACTTTGCATGGAATCACAGATGCTTTGCAAAGCTGAAATTAGCTTGCCAGCCCTGAGTATGTCTGCAGCTTTTCCTGTTTTACCAAAAAGACACCATGAATATATGTCAGACATCACCAAAACAAAATAAACCCCACTTTTCACAAGCATAAACACAAAATGGCAAATTGCCTGACATGGTATGCCTTGATGCAGTGTCTCAGTCAAAAAAGACATTTCAACCCAGACAGCTTTCTTTGAAGAATAGATACACATACAAAGGCCAATTGATGATCACGGCCAGGCTTGCAGACTCATTGGACTTTAGCATGGGCCTTTTCCCTGCTGATTGTCATGGCCAATTGGAGGAACAAAAGGCCACCATGGACTGTACTCCATGGCATTTTTTTCCAAGAGGGCATTCCCTGAACCTTATATCTGATGGGGTAGGGGAAATGAAAGATGGAGGAAATGTTGTCTTCCTGGAAGACATGGTAGAGAATGTTATTTGGTTTTTCGTTTTAAGAGAGATTCAAATAAAATTGTCAGTTTCCAGGCTAATATATAGATCAATACACAAAGACAAACTAGATGACACATTTACAATGTGGTGATTATGCATCTGTGAATGCATGTGAAGACCGCCATCATAAGTGGTTTGTCATAGCACATAAGTTTTTTCCTCCCCTATATATATTATATTCAGTGTGTTTTATTTTGTGATTCTTCATGAGACATAAACACAGAACAAAGTGTAAGGTTGATTGTTGAGGCTTGTATCTGCAAAGAAGTATAACGTGGGGAGGAAACTAATAGAATCATAGAATTACAGAGTTGGAAGAAATCACAAGAGCCATCCAGCCCAACTTCCTGTCACTCAGGAATACACAAAGCAATCCCAATACATGGTCATCCAGCCTATGTTTAAAAACCTCCATAGAAGGAGACTTCACCACACTCCAAGGGAGTGTATTCCACTGTCCAACAGCTTTACCATCATGAGGTTCTTACTAATGTTTATCTGTGTGCAACCTTGAATCCCTTCTAGGAGAAAGGTGGCATACAAATTTAATAAAGAAATAAAACCAATAAATAGGTGGGATCTCCTTTCCTATAGTTTGAATCTATGTCATGGTCTCTGGAGCACTAGAACACATCTTGGAGCACTTGCTCCATCTTCAATATGACAGCTTTTCAAATATTTAAACGTGGCTATCATGATCCTCTTAACCTATTTTTCCATGTTAAATATACTCAGATCCCTAAACTGCTCCTTAAAAGGCATGGTTTTCAGCACTTTGACTATTTTGATTGTCCTCCTCTGGACACGTTAAGCTTGACCATATACATTTTGTGTTGTGGTGCCCAGAACTGGATACAGTATTCCAGGTAAAATCTGACTAAAGCAGAATAGAGTGGCACTATTACTTCCCTCGATCCAGATACTATACTCCGCCTATTCATTCAGTCTAGAAACACATTGGCTCTTTTAGTTTCTGCATCACACTGTTGATACATGTTCAACCTGTGATCTGCAAGGATTCCTAGATCCCTTTCAAATATGCTGTTGTCAAGCCAGGTGTCACCCATCCTATATCTGTGCATTTCATTTTTTCTGCTGAAATGCGGCACCTTACATTTCTCCCTGTTGAAATTTATTTTGTTAACTTTTGACCCAGGTCTACAATTTGTTAAGGTCATTTTGACTTCTGATCCTGTCCTCTGGGGTATTAGCAACCCCCTTGAAATTTGGTGTTGTCTGCAGCCCTGATAAGCATGCCTTCTTTTCCATTATCTAAGTCATTGATAAAGATATTGAATAGCATTGGGCTGAGGAAGAACTTTGTGCCACCTTGGCCCGTTACAGACGGGCAGCTAGTACGTCCTGGGGACATACTAGCTTTAGGGTAAGTGCGTGGCTTACGCATGCACTTACCCCTGTTACGGGCCGAGTCCGTACAAGATGGCGGTGGCTGTTCCACACGGTCACCGCCATCTTGACGTAGCGGACGTTCTGTGTCCGCACGTCGCGCCCCGGAAGTGATGCCGCAAGTGCGCACTTTGCCACTTGCGGCATCTCTTCTGGGTTGCCGGAAGGAGCACGATTTTCGCACTCCTTCTTTGCAGCGCGGAGGAGTCGCATGGTTTGGCTGCTGCGACTCCTCCGTGCTGCAACCGGCAGCGGCCCGAGACCACCCCTTTTGGGCGGTCTGTAACGGGCCCTTGTTAGTCACTTAACTCCAGGATAAAGAGCAGTCATTGCTGAACACCCTTTAGGTTTGGTCAGTCAACTGATTACAAAACCACTTAACAACCACATTATATAGCCCACATTTTACTAGCTCCCTTCACCAAGAATACCATGAGGGAACTTGTTGAAGGACTGACTTAAATCAAGATATGTTACATACACAGCATCCCCTTAATCTACTAAGCTTGTAACTCTTTTTAAAAAGAGAGATAAATTAGCCTGGCATCATCTGTTTTTGAGAAATCCATGTTGATTTTTAGTGAACATAGCATTCCTTTCTAAATGCTTACAGCATTCCTTTCTGTGTTAAGTATGTTTCATGATCTGCTCTAGAATCTTTCCTTGTATTGACCTCAGGCTGGTTGGGTAGTAATTATTTGAGTCCTCTTCCCCTCCTTTTGAAGTTGGGAGCAACAGTTGTCCCCCTCTAGTATGCTGAGACTTCTCCTTTTCTCCATAGAAATGCTATGTTCACTAAAAATCAACATGGATTTCTCAAAAACAGATGATTGCCAGTGATTCTGAGATTATTTCTGCCAGCTCTTTTAATACTCTCAGATCTAATTCATCTGGCCCTGGAGACTTGAATTCCTTTAGCAAGGAATCTTGTCAGGCCTGCAAACCACCACTTCTGTTTTCTTGAGCAGGGAGTCCCCTACCACTACTATACATTTGCTCTGAGGATTTGTAGGAGCCATTCCATGTGCTAAATCATCCAAGATTACCTGCACATTCTCTGACGCTGTTGCTGTTATTGTTCCTCCTCCTCATTATTGATAAAGGAGAGAGCTTTTGAATTGATTTTGTAGCTCTAAACTCACAGAATGATCCCTGGTCCTTCCACTTCTACATAATGTATACTCTTTTGCTTAATACCAAGTTTGACCCATACATACCAAGTTTGACTGTGCATTCTTTCAAATCTTGAGCTGCAAATTTTGGCTGACAAACTTTGCATAAAACCATGCACATTAGGGTGGTTGCATTAAAAATGTAGATATTAGGAGTAATTGCATATGAAAATAAATGTGTCTTAAACTGATGCAAACATTGGATTGAATAGAATGATGACTGGCACAAACCAGAAATAGTCTGATTTCTCCCTTCCCATTGGCAAATATGCCTCAATATATTTATAAGTATCTTTCTCTCTCCCGATCCCTTTACAGGGAGAGACATAACATCTATTTAACCTCATGTTGAATGATTGTCACAATAAGGTTCTGGCTGCAAAGATAAGATGCAGTGCAAAGTAACAGTTTTGAAAGAGGTTGCTATAAAATTTATTATGCTGTTGCTGGCTCTTTGCTGAGCTTTTGTTGTGGTGTTCTTATTTCTATAGAGCAGAATATATGGAGTGGTCTCATGGGTTATGAAAAAAATAAGAATATAAAAGGCCTGCAAAATCATTCCAACCTCCTGTTTCCTGTAATGAAAAACCAGAAGTTACAACTAGACTCACACCAAGATCTTATGTCCCATCATCACAACAATTAATTGACAATATAGGTCATAGGATCACCTTAGGATCACTTTAGGGTTGCCATGAGGTGGAAGCGACTTGAAGGCACACAACAACAGCAATAGTTCATGTGGAACCTTTCAGTTGGCTTCTGAAGATACATCTATGGATGATGAAAATGTAATTTGTCATTGGGATTTTTGGTATTTGTCTGCATTTCTTTTAATCAGTATAATTATTGTGTGTGTTTTAGTCAAATCCATTGCCACAAAATATAGTGCCAACCAGGACAACTTTAAGGCAGGATTAGATAAATTAATGGAAATTGAGACCATTAATGGCAACCAGTCAGGATGGCTATAGTATCACCAGTGTCAGAGGCACAATGCCTCTGTATATCAGTTGCTGGGGAAATATAGGATCAAGGATGTCATTGCATTCATGTCCTGCTCATGGGCTTCTCATTGGCAACTGCTTGGCAAGTGTGTGAATAGAACATTGGAATAGATAGGCCTTTGGTTGGTCCAGTAGGACTCTACTCATGTTCTTAATTATATATGCAATAATTTAATCATAGTGTGCATGCCACAGATATGCTTGAAGGATATATCCAGCATTCATAATTCTACAAAAGTGACCCTAGAGGGTATTATTTCAGAAGGCAGACTATTTATATGGGATAGTTTTGACCTTCAATGGTTATCCAGATATGCTGTGGTTAAATGTACTCTCTTTTCTGCTATGGCTTTTTGCTCATAATATTAATTGAACAAAAATCACCTCACTTTATACAAACAACAACTGAAAAAGTCAAGGTTCTCCTGAAGGTGGTGCTATAATGCTGCAATCAAAGTCTAATTAAAACTGTGTTAAAAAAGACTCCATTACAGATAGATTTTCTCCAAATAGATTTAGCACACTTAAAAAGAGAAACAAACATTATATGAAACCAGTATTGGTAATCAGAAGAGGTTCAAAACATTGTTGCATTATTTGCTTTAATGAATGCAACTGTAGTTTGAGGAAGTGTTGTTTATTAGTTAACTTTCTTATGGGTCATTAGTAGTGGCACTCAACTTACTTAGCACTGAGCACTTAGGGAAATGATTAGTGCTAAATGATGATACTAATAATTTTGGTTTCCACTGAGTGGGATTCTGATCTACCAGTTTTCTGTGGATCAAACACCTGCATGTTCTTACTAGAATGGCAACTTTTGTATTTAATAGATATTATGGTTTTCATATTTCCTGTAAACTTTGCTTTGAGTCAGCATGGGATAGCAGTTTGAGTGCTGGACTAGGACACTAGGAGACCAGGGTTCAAATCCCCAGTGAGCCAGGGAGACCCACTGGGTAACCTTGGGTAAGTCACACTCTTTCAGGAGATTATCGCATGGAGGATAAGGATGGGAGCAAAGTGGATTGCTCCCATCCTTATCCTGTCCTATTCGTGCAATTTGGGGAAAGATTATCACACACCGCATGCTTATCCCATTCTTCCCATGTTTGTGAAGTGTAATGGACACATCATTTGATATTAATAATAATAATAAGTTTTATTTATAGACCGCTATTCCGCAATGATCATAGCGGTGTACAATAAAAATTGCAATACAAAATTAGCCCCTACCCACCCCCTCACTCCCTCCAGGCTGGATGATGGCAGTTGGCCGTGGAGGGAGGGCTCTGCCACTTCAGGGCGGTCCCGATGGTGTTGGACCCGCCCCCTCATTCCCCCCAGGCTGGATGATGGCAGTTGGCCATGGAGGGAGGGCGCTGCCTCTTCAGGGCAGTCCCGATGGTGTTGGACCCGCCCCCTCACTCCCCCCAGGCTGGATGATGGCAGTTGGCCGTGGAGGGAGGGCGCTGCCTCTTCAGGGCAGTCCCGATGGTGTTGGACCCGCCCCCTCACTCCCCTCAGGCTGGATGATGGCAGTTGGCTGTGGAGGGAGGGCTCTGCCTCTTCAGATATTGATACCAAACAGAATAAACCACAACAAATGTCACACCAAAACACACAGTAAGAGATGAAACACTGAGCTCAAGCAGACTGGGCCTCGATTACCCTAATACCTCCCTGAGACTGTGCAATCAGACACTCCGGTCCTGAGGCATCAGCTGCCGTGGTCCTGAATGGGCTGCAAAACAGAGCTCCTTTTGAGGTCCTTTTCGAGTCGTGTTTCACGGCCTCGGCATGGTCTCTGAGCAATCCAGAGACATATATCAAACAGCAAAATGAACGTCACAAAAATAAGCAAACAGCCAATGAACGTCACATTTCAAAAATCCCATAGCAGTCAAGACACATGGAGTTGAGTGTCCCTCCTTACATCCTACATCGATCTGTGTGCTGGGGGTGGGACTTCTGCCCCTGAGGTGGGATTTCCACCCTCCAGAGGCAGGGCTTCCAGGGTGGGACTTCTCCCCCTGCCCTTTCCCCAGCCTCCAGCTGTCTCTGAGAGACAGCTAGAAGTCGGGAAGATTCAGGAGGGGGATAACAGGTGCGCGCCATTGCTCTTCTTCCTGCCCTTCCCCTGGCCTACAGCTTTCTCTGAGAGACAGCTGAGGGTCAGGCAGGACCTGTGGGGAGGAGGAGGAGAATTGGGCTTACACCCATTCCCTCTCCCTTGGACCCTTCCTCACCCCCGTTGTCTCTCCACATGCAGTTGGGGGGGGGTTCAGGAAGGGCCTGTGAGGGGGCAATGTGTGTGCGCATGAGGCTGTTCATCCTCCCCATGGACCTCTCCCTGCCCCCAGCTGTCTCTCCAGAGGCAGTTGGAAGTCAGGAAGAGCCCGTGGGGAGGGAGGAGTGGGGGCTTTCTCTGCCCCCATCTGTCTCTCTGGAGACAGCAGGAGCCAAGTAAGGTTTCTGGGAAGGAGTAACTGGCGCATGCCAGCTGTTCCTCCCCCACCCGTTTCACGGCCTCCAACTGTTTTGGAGAGGCTGCTGAAGGCTGTGGGAGAGAGCCAGAGGTGCACACCTGTAGTTCCTTCTCCCCAGCACCATTTTCTGGCTTCCAGCCATCTCAGACAGACAGCTGGAGGCCGGGAAAAGGTAGGGAGGAGAAGGACCAGGCACACACGTGGCTTTTCCTCCTTTTCCCTGGCCTGTGCTGGGCAAAATGGTGTCACATGCCACCCATGCCATTTATGCCATAGGGTCGACATCGCAGTCCTACATTCTTCTGGATGTATAGGCATTGGAGCAGCATCTGGGATTCTAGGAGCAATGTAGGCTGTAAGGAGGGATACTCAACTCCATGAGTGTTGACTGGTGTGGGATTTTAAAGTGTAATATTTATTACACTTGGCAATATTGGCTGTTTGCTTATTTTTCTGTGCTGTTTGATTACCTGGTGTGTGTGTGTGTGTGTGTGTGTGTGTGTGTGTGTGTGTACAGCCTCAAACCGACAGCCGAAAAGGGCCCCCTTCTGGCTGATCCACCTTAGGGCATAGACATGACATATGCTTCTGGATCACTTGGAGGCCATGCTGGGGGCACGCTGGGGCCACTAAATGCAGCCCAAAACCGGCCTCAAAAAGAGCTGTTTCTTACCATTTCTTTTCGCAGCCCATTCAGGACCATGGCAGCTGGTGGCTCAGTACCACAATGTCTGTTTGCCACAGTCCTGAGTCAGTGAGCGGGGCCTGGGCTGCTTGAGCCCAATGTTACATCTCTTACTGTGTATTTTGTTGTGGCATTTGCTATGGTTTATTCTGTTGTGTGTGTATTTTCCTTGAATTTCTATGTTGTGTCTGTGTGGGCATGATGCGCAAAGATGGGTTGTTATTTTACGTCTTTCAAAGCACTGACAGTTTGTCTTCTTTCTGTGAGTTGGCATAAAAATGAGTGATTTGGTATTTAGACTCTGAATCTAACTGTATCCATTTTTTTTCTTTTTGCTTTATTAGTTCATAAGAATAATGAACCTGTAGAAAATAGTGCAGCAATTTAAACTATTAAATTCACAATTTTCTCAACAGGCTTGTTTACTCTAGTCAGCGGCCTCCCCAGTCAGTGTATTGGGAGCACACAGAGTTACCCTTGAATTCAAAGGTAGGCACCTTGTTTATATGAACGAAGGCTTCTAATTCTGCTAATGCATAGAGAAAAGCATGAGAATGATGTGTGTGTGTATGAAGACAGAGAGAGGGAGAGAGCTTTAATAAAAATAAAAATTGCCCAACATGCATCAGTACCTTTTTCAGAAAAGGTCACAGGGTAATATTGTTAAGAGTTTTTGTGACCTACTTCATTAGTTCAGCTAGATGGGTATTTTCCAGAGAAAGCAATGATTTAGTGAGAGAAAACAAGTGCTGTATTTGGTAATGTCTCCTCTTACCAAACCCAATCTTTCTGTCTTATTCCACTTCGCCCCCCCTCCCCTCAGCTGTTCCACTCAGCTTCACATCTTCCCCACCAAGAGCTGCTATTAAAGATGAATATGGCACACACAAAATTTATGTTACAGCATCGTTTAACAAAATTTCATAAAATATGCTCCCTTATGTAATCTGTGCACTCTAGTCATGGAGGCACTGATTTGTCCAAATGGCACCTCACCCTGAACATTTCTTCTACAAATTGCCCGAATCCTGATGAAGAACTTGCTCAGTGACCAGCAGCAAATGTGAATTAAAAGTACTTTCCTCAACATTACTACAGTCAGAGGGTTCTGTAATTCAATTGGGAATATACAACCTGGTTTACGAGAGGATCAAGCTCAGAGATATGATCTTGTAGGCCTAGGATGGCATGCTCTTGTGAGAGAAAAGCTTTTTCTAAAAAAAAGTCCTATCATGGACTGTGCAGAAAATGCCGTAACGGATGTATCTGCACCAAATTTACATAGGGGTAATTTGTTTAGAAAACAGCACTTTCTGCACAGGAAATCACATTTTACGTGCAGTTTCTGCGCAGAAAATCTATTCCCTATGCAGAAAAGGCTGTTTTATGAGTGAAACAACTATGTTCAAACTTTGTGCAGAATAAGTCCCAAACTCTGACTAGGTTTTGAAAATTGCATTTTTCAAGACTGACTAATTTCAGTAAGAAAGGCCCTGTACAGATGGGCCAGAAACCACGTACTCGGTATGTGCTAGGGTTGCCTGGGAGCATCCTTTTCAGATGCTCCCTAACCCTAGTACATACTCAGTACATCAAAATGGCGGCACCCTGTCTACATGTGCACTGCAATTTTGATGTAATGGCCGCTGCCATTTTGATGTAATGGCCGCATCGCGTCCAAACGGTGCGGTGCGACCGTTATGTAATGGCGCCGCTGAAGGGTGCTTGTGGCGCCCTTTCAGCGGTGCTGAAAGGAGCTCCAAAACGGAGCTCCTTTCGTGTCGCATATCGCTGGTGCGGCCTTTGCATGTCCGCAGCAGCGATACTGAAGAGAAAGGAGCTGAGTGGCCCTTTTCTCTGTCTCCCCGCCACTGTCGGGGTGTCCTTGGGGCATAAAGCCCCCAGGACACCCCTTTCCAGGCCATGAGGAAGTGGCGTTTTGCTGCTTCCCCGAGGCCTGGAAAAGTGGTGGATTGGGGCCTCCAGGGCTGCTGCTGTGGCTGCTGACGCCTCGATCTGTCAGGGAAGGGGTGGGTGCAGGCCGCCCCAAAGGGGAGGTCTGTATCCTGCCAAAATTACTAAAGTTAATCATTACTTTTTTCAAGAATGAACTTAATTGAGAAACTTAATTCATCTCTACTGTTTCCAAGTGCCCTTTCGTAGTGACAAATAGGGAGTGTATATTCTTGAATAGCCGCTTCAGCAGGGGTCCCCGAGTTGTGAAATACTTTCCCTAGAGAAGTGCATTGAGTGTCTCGTTTCTTATTTTTTCATTGCCATTCAAAGCCTTTCTATTCTCACAGGCCTTTGAATCACCTGTATATTACTGCTATGTTATAAGAAGTAATTTTACATCTGCAGATCTTAGAGATGCTTGCTTTAGCTTCTACTGTCTTTAATTACTGCTTTTAATTGATTGTTTTTATTCTATTTTTATTTATGTTATATCATTTGGGGATTTTATCTTTGCATTTTTATTACATGTTATCCTGAGGGGTATTATCCATATTAAGATGACTAATAAATCCTATAAATAAATAAGACTCAAACTCCTATAGTTTTCTTCAAACATGATGATATTGAGGATTATATTAACAACAACAGAATTACTATCTAGATCATTAGAAAATCCTCTTCTTCTTTTCAGGAAGAAAAGACTTGGGAAATTTATGCTTCTACTAGTGTCACATTATATTCAGGCCATAATATCATATTATCAGCTATGGATAATGACGATGACGACGACGACGACGACGACGACGATGATGATGATGATGATGATGACGACAATAATATTTCTACCAGCCTCTCCCCATGAATTGAGGTGGAAAACAACAACAGATTAATGTACAATATACAACATCAACTAAAACACACAAGCTAAAAACACACATCAATTTAAAAGAGCAAATAAGACAAATACATATTAAAACAATCTGGGGTTTTGGTTCCAGGATCCCCCATGGATATCAAATTCTGTGGATGCTCAAGTCCCATTAAATATAATGGAGTGTAAAATGGTGTCACTTATATAAAATGGCAAAATCAAGGTTTGCTTTATATTATTATTATTATTATTATTATTATTATTATTATTATTATTATTATTTAATATTTTCAAGTTGAATCCATGGTTTAAAAATCTGACTGTAATTTAAAATTACAGTTTAAAAATAATCTGGACAGGCCTGCTGTAAAAGACTGGGTTTTAATGCTGTTTTAAATTCAGACAGCATATTTAACTGCCTAGTCTCTTCTGAGAGTTCATTCCATAGTCTTGGCGTGGCTGAAGAAAAGGTCTTCTGTGTGACTGGAATAAATGTCCCCCTGAAGATCCAGTATACCTGAATAGGGATGCAGTGGCTAGTGGTTAGACACCAATTCTGACGATTGGAAGGTTGGCAGGTTGAGACCTGAGTGCTGCATGATGGGGTAAGCTCCTGTCAATAGTCCCAGCTTCTGCCAACCTAGCAGTTCAAAAGCATGCAAATGCAAGTAGATAAATAGGTACCACTTCGGTGGGAAGGTAACAGCATTCAGTGAAATCATGCTGATCACATGGCCACTGGATTCATCTTTGGACAACGCTGGCTCTTTGGCTTAGTAACAGAGATGAGTGCCACTTCCTACAGTTGGTCATGACTAGACATTCATATCAAGGGACTACCTTTACCTTACCTTTAGAAAACCTGAACATACAGTACATGGTAGATTAAATGGGAGAAAGAGACCTGTAACCAAACCATGTAGGGTTTTAAAGATAGGGCTATAAAGTGTCTGTTTCAGTTTCCATGTGCATAAGAATTTGTTTTGTTTTGATTTGAACATGTAATTCTTCCTTTGTCTATGGTGAAAGTATGTGTTTTACAATAGCACTGATATGCCATAGGGATGTATTTTAGATACTAAGTCAGAAGAATGATTCCTCTATAGCAGAGGTGAGTAAACGGGATAGGGAAGAGGGCCAATGTTTGTCCATGCAAAAAGCTACACTTCCTAGCTTGGTTACTGGAAGGCTACTTCTGGTTTTATATTCAGAAACGCACCACAAGAATAAAGAGGTGGTAGTTATGTTGCTGTCACTGAAGGATGGAAAAATATTTTAGTGATTGGTAATTTATATAATGGTGTTAGTATACCCTGCATATTCTCCCCTTGCTGAATCTGGGGTTTCCATATTTCCATATTTTCATATCTGGAGTCAACATGTTCTTAAGAGGTGACAATGACCTTTTGGAACACTAGCTGAAATTTCTACAAAAAAGGAGCGAAGACCCGAGGATACGTGTATAATCCAGGTAATTCTACAGAGTTAAATGGGTGTGCTGACTACTTCCTTATTCTGGATTCTTTTGCATTTGCTCTCACATCAAGAAACAATGGCGGTCTCATTGCACTGAAGCAGTAAGTCAGTTCTTTCTGCCTACACCCTGCCATGTTTCCAGCCAGTGTCCCTGTCTATCCACCCTGGGCTTGTCCTCATCCAATCACTCTTTCTGGTACCCTAAAGTTAAAGCCATCCACCAATCTGAAATCCCCTTGTTGGTTCCTGGGAAAGCCATCAAGGCTTTGTTACCTTGCAAAATAGCACAACCCCAGAAACTAGTTTTCAAGTATATATATGGGTCCCCAAACCTAGTCTCTTTTTTAACACACAACAGGCATACAGTTAGTCCTTAGTCTGTGCTGCATGTATGAGCTGTGTCACCCTCAGACCCAAGTTGGAGCTACTCTTACTTTCTGTGCTTTACTCTTCAGAGAGGTAATTTTCACACAAACCCCCTTTATACAATTTCCATATTTCCACTTCTGTTAGCTCTGATTGCTGTGTCTGTTTAAATTGCTATTATGTGTGTGAAATCACTCCCTATATTTTCTAACTAAAACCTTCTTAATTCAGGCAAACTGGAGTCCACCTCAGTGAATACTGGTGTACGCAGGTGCCAATGGTCCCAAGGTTACCAGCCTCTTGTAAAAATTAAGCTAATTCCTCCAATGTTTAAATTGAAGCTAAAGGTTGGTGGGGACCCCCCAGTCCCTCCATCTTTCTTTGGGTAATAATGAAGAGTTGAAATAACCTTTCCAGCTGAGGAAAAATCTGCAAATATTAACAGTCCTATTTTAGGTAGGTATTTTTTCAAGCCTTACATAGAGATGTAATAACTGAAACTCAGACTTTTTAATGCAGTTCTTCCTGCAGACCTGACACCGAAAGAGGCTACCAACATAAAATAAATTATTAATGTTCAAAACAAATGATCTCAAGGGCAAAGATAAAATGGCCCTTTGTACAACAAAGATCTTTTAAGCAGAGGGTCATAAGAGTCCTATGCAGAGTTCAGTAAATTTTGCACAGGACTGTGTTGTAAGAATTCTACTGCACAAAATAAAATTTTCTTTCAGTCCCCAAACTTATAGTGTTGAAGTAACTTAAAAATTGAGTTGAACAGTTAAAGATAGAGTTTAACTATCCAAAGAAAAGCAGTGGCAATTACCAAAGAATTGCAAACACGGCAAATGTAACAGTTATAGGTGTGAACAATTTTCAATATTTCAGTCACTGCAACACTAGGCATTTAGGAACTGAGAGAAATCTAACTTATGGGGTGCATAAATCTTACTTAGGGGAAAATAATTGGCCCTATAGCCACACCTCTGTGATTATCTGGAAAATTCTAGATGCTGAAATCCTAATGCTTCTTGCCAGTAAATGCTCCATGCCTATCATCCACTCTTTTCCTCTTTTCTATGGCTTTGGAAGAAAATGGACAGGAAAAAAAAACCTTAGTGGCATATGCATGCATATGTTTCCCTTTTGCCTGTGTATGTCCTTTTTTGGACACTGCTGAGGTTTATATTCCCTTCCTTCCTCTAAAAGCTCCACCTAATGGCTATTTTGTGTCATGTAGGGAGCAAGCAGGATGGAGAAGTGTCTGGCTATGGCCTGTAGGCAAAAGCAAGATTATTACAGCGATACAGTAGGACTCATATGTAAAGGTTTCCATATGTAAAGATATGTAAAGATTTCACATCTGGCTACAGGGACATAGCCAGATGCTTCATTGGTCTTGCTAGGGGATTGAGTTAGCAGCCAATAGCACTATGTAACTGCTGACACAGTTTTTTGAGCTCAGTTTCTGAGGTGCAGAGGCATGGCCCTTGCAATGCATGAAGCCATATTGATAAGAGTTGAAGAGAAATTCTGCAAATAGTCAAGACCAAAAGGCATTTTGTGTTGGTGTTCAGCAGGGAAAGTTTGAGAAGGCCCGGAGTTCTGTTTCTGTGCCTATTTAAGACTCCAGAAGACTGGAATGTGAGGGAGCCTCTGCAGTCACTTGCAACCGTAGTATGTTTGTGCTTTTGTGGGTAGCACCAATGAGAGGCGTTTGCAGCGTTTGTTCTCCGTCTTCAACAATTTGCTTAAACCTCCCTCTCTTCCTGTCTCTTCATCATTCTCTCCTAATGATTTCGCTAACTATTTCATCTCAAAGATTACCACTATTCGCTCGGAGATAGTCCCTCCCGATTTTTCTTCTATTATTAATTTTCTATCATTCTCACCTAAAAAAAATTCTGTGCTTCCTCCTGTTTCTTTGGATGAACTCTTTACACTGCTGAACTCTTCCAATTTCTATAGCTTCCTCTTTTCTGTCCTTGCTACTCTATATCTTTAATCTCTCTCTCTCTCTCTCTCTCTCTCTCTCTGTACGGGTTCTTTCCCTATGGTCTTTAAACATGCTTTAGTTTCCCCAATTCTGAAAAAACCTTCTCTTGACCCCTCTTCTTTGTCTAGTTATCGTCTGATTTCTCTTCTTCCTTTTCTTTCTAAGGTTCTGGAACCTTGAAGCCAACTCCATTCTTGGTCCCTTTTAGCCCGGTTTCCGCCCACGGCATTTTACAAAGATGTCTCTCACTAAGATCTCAGATAATCTTTTACAGGCCAAGGCTAATGACCTTTACTTTGTTCTCATTCTTCTTGATTTGTCTGCTGCCTTTGTCACTGTTGATCATGGTCTTCTGGTTGATATACTTTCTAACCTTGGGTTCTCGGACTCTGTTCTTGACTGGCTTAGATTTGTCAAATAGATCTTTTGCAGTGGTCACAGGTGGTCAGACCTCATCCTCTGTTCCCTTATATCTTCGAATTCTTTGGAGCTCTATTCTGAGTCCCCTTCTGCTTTCTCTCTACACATTGTCCCTAGGAAAACTCATTAGTTCTTTTGGCTTTTCCTATCCTTTGTACACTGATTACACTCAGCTATATCTTTACACCCCTGACCTTTCTCCGGGTCTTGAACAGCAAGTTTCATCTTGTCTTACAGCTATCTCTCAGTGGATGCGGCATCGACGCTTGAAGCTCAATATGTCCAAAACAGAGCTTCTCATTCTTCCACCTAAGTCTACTCTTCAACACTCCTTTTCTGTTTCTGTTGATGACATTTTTATTCGACCAGTCCAGGAAGCCCATAGTCTTGGTTTTATTTTTTGATTCCTCTCTGTCATGTATCCCTCAGATCTAGGCCATAGCCAAGACCTGTAGATTCTTTCTCTACAATATTGCTAAAATCTGTTCATTTCTCTCAGCCTCTACTGCCAAGACCCTGGTCCATGCTCTGGTGGTCTCGCGATTAGATTACTGTAACCTCCTTCTGGCAGGGCTTCCTCTCTCTCACTTCCACCCTTTAATTTCTGTCCAGCATTCTGCTGCATGCATTATTACATCTGCTCGCCGCTTTGACCATGTTTCTCCTCTATTATCATCCCTTCATTGGCTTCCCTTCCCCTTCTGTATTCAGTATAAGTTCCTGTTGTTGACTTTTAAAGCCCTGCATCGACTGGCCCCTCCTTATTTATCTGAACTTCTTTCTCCTCACATTCCCACTCATACCCTCCATTCTGGTAGTCAAGATCTGCTGTCCCAGCCTAGGATCTCCACTGCCCCATCCCAGATTTGTCCCTTCTCACTTGCTGCCCCTCACTCCCGGAAACTCCTTCCCCCACAAACATGGCTCATCACTTCTTTAACGAGTTTCAAAACTGAGTTGAAGACTATATTGTTCAGGAAAGCATTCCCAGGCATTGTGTGATTGTTTATTCAATTGTTATCTGAGATCTGATATTTGATTTGATATTTGATCTTTTTAATTTGTTGTCTGCTTTTTTATCTAATTCTATCTTGTATTATTATCTATTGTTTTATATGTACTTTGTAGAATGTATGCCATTAGCAGGTTGCATTTTTATTGAATTTATTGTTTGTAAATCTACAGCACTATATAAATAATAATAATAATAATAATAATAATAATAATAATAATGACTATATTAATAATAATAGCAAGTGCAAGCTGGTTGCCCTGCTGGAAAAGAAGGTCCAGCAATAAAACCTGTGTATCTGTTCTTCAGCATATTAAGGAAGATGAGGTTTTCTTGGACAGAGTGGAAAAGACTGTCGTGAATGAGAAACCCATAGGGGATGTCTCTGAGAAAAAGTTCAGTTCCCAAACACAAGAGGTAGACATTTGGAATTACAGAATCAATCTGAAGCTCTTTATCTTAACAGGAACAATGAGGAACAGCAACAAGAGCAAATGTGTTAGTCCTCAGAGAATATGTACGTTACCATGGAAGATTCAGTAAATGGAATAGACACTGTCAATCCTCAGAGGAGGTGTGTGGTGGTGGCAGAGGACACCCTGCTAAGGGGAACATACAAGATAACTTGAGAAGTGTATTATTTCTTGGGCGCAAAAAATCCATGATGTAACAGAGAAGTTGACAAGTTTTTTCAAGCCCACTGACTATTATTATTATTATTATTATTATTATTATTATTATTATTATTATTATTATTATTATTAATATAGTGCTATAGATTTACACAGCACGGCATTAATTATATTAGAGCTTTTTCTGGATGGATAATCTGTCAATATAAAAATGAAACAACTCAGCTGGGACATTTTTCTTGCAACTAGAGCTGCATTAAAGTAAAAGACACATACATAATCATGGTACTGGGACTATTATTTCATCTATTTTTCTGGGGAATTAAACAAACCCACTATAAATGTATTTGGGATATAAACATAACTTTTAATACATGCCATTCTCTATATTCTATGTTGATATGTTATGGATCAAATCATGATGATAATGGTAATAAATTAGATATCACTTTTTAATGTATTTACAGCAGCTGTCTCACATTTTCTCAGAAAAATATCTCTGTGAGGTAGGCCAGTGTTATTACTCCCATATTTCAGATTATTTCTTTTAATATAAATAAATAATCTAAAACATGAGAAAAATATATAATATTTTGGGATACACCATTTTATTTTCAAAATGAACTTAGCATCTTTTACAATATCAAGTCAGAATACACAATATAAAACCATGTACACCAACCCACATTAAACACTAATCAGGAAAAGCATAACAAGCCAGGAGCATTATGACAGTAAGCTAAGAACTCAGTAAACAAAAGCAGAGCCTTTAAACAATTACTAAAGAAAAGACAGCTGGAATCTTGTTGGTTAATCCCAACTAGAGTGTATCCATTTAATGAACTGTTGAATGGTAAGCCATACAAAAGTAGATCCCATTGATTCAATCACAGGCTGTGCAGACTGCCCCGAAGGGGTGGCCTGCAGCTGCCTGCAGATTAGGGCAATCTAGCCTTTCCAGGGTGCGATAGCCACAGTGCCATGGCTTTAAGGTGCTCCTTTGGTGCTGCATCATGTAAACGCAGTGCCAAAGGAGCACCGTGATGCCCGATTCTGCCCTCAGGCCAGCCTTAATGGCCAGTCTGCACAGCCCCCAAGACTATTTTACAAAGGTCTAGCAACAGAACTGAGCCTGCCATCATTAATACAGGTAACTCGATACACACATCTAACGGCCTACTTAAGAAGCCATATTTTAACTCTATGTCTGAAGACATAGAGTGATGTGGCTTGATGAAAGAGCATTCTAGAAGATGGGTAACACTTCTGCATGGGGTCCGATTCTTATATGTGTCCACTCAGATGGCTTTTGAATTTGAGTAAGGATTCAAATGGTAGAATGTACCAAAGATGTGATAGGGGCAAAATAATAAAAGCAGAGAGAGATACAGGAAGATAGAATGGAACCATTTATCTAGGAATAAAAAGGAGCATGGTAGAAAATAGAAGGTCAAGAAAGGTAGCACATAGCTTATCCTTAAGTAGGGCTGGGCCTGTGTTTAGTGTGGTGCATTTCTCATCCTGAGACATTGGAGGGCTGCACCCCCACCCCCTGATATCTTTTTACCTTCCAAATGCCCCTTGTGGACATGGAGTCCTTTTTGTAACAGTTTTGGCCTTCTATAGTCCAAAACACACTGCAGAAATAATCCAGTTTAAGACTGCTTTAACTGTCCTGGCTCAGTGCTAGGGAATCCTAGGCACTGTAGTTTATTGTGGCACCAGAGCTCTCAGACATTTCACAAAACTACAGTTCCCAGAATTCCCCAGCATTAAGCCAGGGCAGTTAAAGTGGTCATAAACTGGATTATTTCTGCAGTATGTTTTGAACCTATGGGTTGTTTTAGACTCAGGAGATGGCTTCTCCCCCTGAAAGAAAGTGCCTCATGAGTTGGCTGTGGCCCTCTAGTTGTAGAGGCTGCACCTGAGAAGGGTGGAAAGAGAAATTTTACCTTTCCCTGTTGATGGACTTTTTCCTTTTTCCTTTTTTTGGTGGGGATTTTCAGCATAGCAACAGGCTGCTGGATTGATTTATATTTGCCGCTGAGTTGTGTTCTTCCAGTTAATACTCTAATTCTTCCATATCCTTTAAGGGTGGCACTGGAAGCTTTGGGCCAAATTCATTTTAGAGTTTGTTTGAGCATTTATTTATTTAATTGTATCCATATCCCAATCCTCAGGTGGGTTTAGAACTCATGCATCATCCCACTTCCCATAAAGGGTGACTGTAAACTATCAGTCTCCAGCATAGTTTAGGAGCTGGGGTTGTTGATGGGAACTGTAGAGTATGACAGGCCCTACATATCTGTCACTCCCCACATCCCACAACACACTGGGTAGAGTGTGGAAACTAGCCAGCAGTTGGACTGCTCTAAGCTATGCCAATGCAATGTAAGCTATAGCTAATAAAGGGTGGTCAGCATTGATGGATGACCTGTGTATAATTTGGGACAACTTCAAGGTGCCAAGGGCACCATGAAGTCCAGAATGACTCATAGAATCATAGAATCATAGAGTTGGAAGAGACCACAAGGGCCATCCAGTCCAACCACCTGCCATGCAGGAAATCCAAATCAAAGCATCCCTGACAGATGGCCATCCAGCCTCTGCTTAAAGAGCTCCAAGGAGGGAGACTCCACTACACTCCAAGGGAGTGTGTTCCACTGTCGAACAGCCCTTACTGTCAGTAAGTTCCTCTTAATGTTGAGGTGGAATCTCTTTTCCTGTAGCTTGCATCCATTGTTCCGGGTCCTAGTCTCTGGAGCAGCAGAAAACAAGTTTGCTCCCTCCTCAATATAAAACCATGTACACCAACCCACAGACATCCCTTCAAATATTTAAACTCATGATAACATGGCTTATAAGTAGATATTAAAATCCTTCCATATGGGAGATTCCAACAAAAACAGTACTAGGTAGCTTGGCTAGGAAAACGGTAAGGAAATAGGTGGTTAAAGATCTAAACAAAAATAAACAAGCTGTTTAAAAAGTAGAAAATTAACCATCCGGAAAGTAGGTATTAGGAACTGTTATTAGTAGTCATAAGACCCTGTTTCTGAGGAGATCTTTCTACTTGGAATGTTGACATCCTGAGCATGGATTCTACTGCTCAGTTGAATAGTTTGAATCCCATTTCAGAAAAGGAGGGATGTCATTCTCTTAACATTTCAGAACCCAGCCTTATGGTCATTCTATCAGGCTACATCAGAGGTAAAATATGGGACAGCTCCAGTTTATCCTTTTCCTTAACCATTTCATTTCAAACATGTCAGAGTAATGTTAAGGAGGGAAGGATTTGTTGGTTTTCTATCTTCCTCCTGATACCTTTCCTCCCTTCTGTTATATTTTTGAGAGAAAAGCCCAGAAAATAGGTGTTTATTTTATTTAATAAGAATATAAAATATCTTTTAAAATGCATAGGATAGCCAATGGGGTGTGTGAGTGAGAGTGAAGTCCTGGAAACACAACAAGTGTTGTAGTTCTGATGAAAACCACTCATCTGAAGCTGCTATTTGCATTAGAAAAAAGCAATTAGCAGCTTCAGAGGGATTATTGTTTTTTCTTTCTCTTCAGCTGTTCTGATCTTGATACTTATCACCAGCCCTGTTGGTTGAGCAGTTAGCAATGTGGCTGAGCCAATAAGACAGCAAGGTCCTTCACTGCATTCCACTCCCATCATCTCATGAGAAATGCTGGATGTGTTTCTTTTCTCCTTGTCATCCTTTTCATGCTGCCCAGCTGACTGATGAATACCGCTCTCGTTTCACAGGTATGCAGAATAGCTTGAATCACTTCCAGGCATTCGATGGAAGTAATTGTGGAGGCAAGTATTTTGGCAACAGAGGATTTTATAAAGATGTGCAGTACAAAGCTGAAAAGACTTAAGGAGAATTCTTTGATCTCAAATGCTGTGTCCTGGGGTGACTGGCAGTCCTAATGATGGTGCATTATGTACGTCTGAATTTTGTAGGGGGGAAGAAATGTATGTTTGTGAAAGTAAGTATTTCTTCTAGCATCATCCCTACAGAAATTTATACAGCTTAGGCACATAGACACAAATTAGATTTTGTCTCACATGCCTCCTTTATTTTACTATGTATGTTAAAAATAATACAGTGCTCCTATGCCATATGTGGTCTTGCCATATGTGGACTCAAGGTCATCTGGACGGTGAGCCTTGGCCTTCTTAATGGTGTGTGCACCTGCGGTGCATGCCACCATTAAAATCAATGGGACTTGAGGTCCTGCAGTATTTCTCTTTTGCAGGGAGGGGGTTTAGAATGGATCCCCCACATAAAACAAAGGTCCACTGTATAAAGTTTAAAACACATTGGGCTGATTCCAAATACAGGTTGAATCTTCCTTATTCAAAATGTAAATAGCCAGAAGTGTTTTGAATTTTGGGGTTTTTTTTGGATTTTGTAATATTAGTGTATACATAAAGAAATATCTTGTAGTGGGGACTCAAGTCTAATCTTGAAATTAATTTAAGTTTCGTATACAGCTTATACCGCCTCTCCCCATACAATCCGCCCCACACTCTCAGATCGGGTGAGAGACATCTTTTAAGAGTTCCAGATGCTAGATATGCTTCATCCCGGAGGGCCTTTTCTGTTGCAGCCCCACAGCTCTGGAGCTCCCTCCCTAATGAGCTCCGTACTAGCACCTCCCTTAATACTTTTAAGAAGGATCTGAAGACCTTCTTATTCTGCCAGGCTTTTCCCCCGTGAGCCTTGTCTGTTATTCTTTTCCCCTTGGCAATGTTTACGATGTATTCCACTCTACACAGCCATTTGCTTGGGGTGCTGTTGGTTTTTTATTGTTGTTGACTGCTAATTGTTGTTAACTGTTGTAATTCTGTTGGGGGGGGTTTGGGGCTCATGTTGTTTTAACTGTTTTATCTTTTATTGTTCACCGCTGTGATCCTTGGAATAGCTGTATATAATAATAATAATAATGAAAATAATAATAATAATAATAATAATAATAATAATAATAATTATACACCTAGTCTAAAGGTAATTTTAAACACAATCATTTTAGTGTAGATATAAAAACATAAGCAAGCATGGAACTGTTAAGACAGTTCCAAGTTTACCTTGGCCTTTTCCTACTTATTTAATCTAAGGAGCTCTGTATGAAGGCAGATTGGGGCCATGGCAACGACATGCCACAGCCTACATCTGCCTTGAAGCCACCTGAAAAAGGAGCAGCAAAGAGCCACTCCTTTTTCATGTGGCAGAAAAACTGGCTTTAATGCCCTGCTGTGGCTTGAAGCCAGCTGCAAGGCACTCCAGTGGCATGCGATGTATAAACAGTGCACCACCAGAGCGTCTTGAAGCTGGTTGGCTTCAAGATGTCTTGGAGGCATGCAGTGTATAAATGACATGCCCCAAGCTGCCGAGAAGCTGGCTTTTAGAGCTGGTCTGTTCCAGCTCCTAGTTATCTGATAAGACTCATATGTTAAATTAATTTAATAAGTTGTGAACTGATACTTGTATTAAAGTCAAGGGATACATTGATCTGTGACCATAACCAATCTTGGACAAATAGGAGACAATATTGCAGATCTCACAAGTTTTTGAAATTTTAAAAGACATCTTAGTTGCATTACTTTGAACATATAATTGAAGGGGCTGTTCTGTATGTATGCTCTCTCTCTGTCTCTCTCTGTGTGTATTTAAAATGCTGTGTTCCAAAGTGGAGCATTTTTGCTGGCTCTTGAGATTTGGAAAACAGAAAATTCTGCCTGTATAGATAGTGAAAACGTGACAAAAATGATCCCTCTGTGCTTTTAAACATTGTAATAGTTTGTAATCCACACAAATATCCAGCATGTTAACTAATGTCACAAAGTAAAGCTTGCACCAAAAGAGCAATAAAATTTTATCAGGCTTGCTACTGCCACATGTTTCTGAAAACAAAAACTAATTGAAAACATGTGGGAAATAGCACCAGTTGATTACTAAATTGTTGCAAAAATTAATATCTGCTTATGCATATAAGACCATGTCCTGCTATCCAAGTAGAATGGTTGCTGTTTATCATACTTCCTTTTCCTCAGTATTGGCCAGTGGCTTCCAATTTGGTGCGATGGTAAATATGTTCTCAAATTTTTTTTTGGGTGGGTTTTTCGGGCTATGTGGCCATGTTCTAGCAGAGTTTCTTTCTGACATTTCACCAGCATCTGTGGCTGGCATCTTCAGAGAATGCTTTGCCTGGAAAAATTGGGTGTATATATACTGTGTGAGCCTGGGAATGCAGGAGTGATTTGCATGTGTATTGTTCTGTGTTGATGGCTGGCCTAAGCCTGGGAGGCTAATGCAAACGAGGATTAATGTCTGCTAATTGGTGATCATTATCTGCTGGGAAAGCCCCTGACTCTGAATGGTTTCCTATTTTCATTTGCTGAGTCCTTATTTTGCTATTCTTCAGGACTGGTAGCCAAATTTTGTTCACTTTAAGGGTTTCTTCTTTCCGGTTGAAATTATCCAGATGTTTGTGGATCTCAATGGCTTCCCTGTGCATCCTGACATGGTAGTGGTTGGCATGGTCCAGAACAGATGCCGGCCATGAAAGCCTTCGACTTTATACTACAAGAGTAGGCTTGTGGCAGGGGAGAAGCAGTGGCATTGTCAGATGTAAATACCATTTTATTCTGAACTTTAAATCCAAGAGGCAATACAGGCCTGTGGGTGGGGTTGGGGCACAGCGTCTGCATACTGCATGCCCTAACCCCACCCCCTGGGCACCATTTTGGCATGCACAGGTTCACACATTGCACACCATGATGATGCCCCTCTGGTGCTGCATCCACATGATCCAGCACTGAGGGCGCATCATAAAGCCATGCTGCTGCAGCTATGTCACCTCTTGGAGGGTGCATTTTGGTGGCTCCTTTTTGTGCTCTCCGGAGGCTGGATTGGGGCTGCAGCATGGGGTTGCCATCCGGCCAGGAAAGGGGTGGCTGCATGCCACCTATCTGTACAGCCCCCAAGTTATCTAAGATAATGGACCTGTTTTGGGTATCGGATTCAGAATCTCCATTCATGTTCAGATGAAAACCCAGAACAAGCTTACCACCCCATTATGATGGGTACTGTTTTGTTTGTTTTTGTCTTATGTGCCGAGTTCATTTAAGGGTGGACAAAGTTGTGCCTTCTTCATGCTCAGGAAGAGTATCTGGCCCTCACCCTCATCCCAACCCTGAAGTGGGTCCCTCAAAGGGGTGACCTCCATTGGAGTCACCTCTTCAGTGGCAGGCCTAGCACTCAGGCAGCCTGTTATGTCCCCCTGTTAGGCAGGGGAGCAGCTGAATGGCTGCTGTCAGCATCCAGAAAGAACCAAGAAGGAAGGAACGATTGGCATGAAGATGGTGGTGGAGACTTATGATTTGCTAGCCTACCAACTGGATCTCAGTTGTAGTCTGCTATATTATCTTAAGGCAACACACACATAAATCCTTGTCATAATTATTACTTCTGTGTTGGCTTCAGAATATATCTTGGTTCAACAGTACTGCTCTATGCAAGAAAAACCTGCCTCCTGCTCAGTATGTGATTACATTGCACTGACTGTACATGAAATGACAGTTCCAGTCAGCGCACTTAATATATGAGTACATGTGCTTATTTAATGCTTACTGTAGTATGGCATTACATTTGATGGGAGAGGACTTTTTCAGAGTAAAGATATGCCACAGTGAGTGTGCAGTCATTGCAATGATATATTCTAGCTTCACATTTTCTCCCTGAAAGCAAGTACTATAGACAAGGCTGCATCATGCTTTTCCTTTAAAGCCTCAGGGTTTTACAAATGCCAATGGCATTACTAAAAGTTCCCTCCCAACCGAATTCATATCAGAGTATCTGATTGTGAGTACAGATAAGAGGAACTATGTACTCTCTCTCTCTCTCTCTCTCTCTCTCTCTCTCTCTCTCTCTCTCTCACACACACATACACACACACACACACACACACACACACAGAGAGAGAGAGAGAGAGAGAGAGCATACAAGGTCCATGTTTATAAGATTATTCAGAAGGAATAATCAGAACAAAAACCTTCCAATTTGTGTGATGTGTTTCTACCATTACATTTTATATGATGTAATATTTTATTTCCACATGGGAAAAAGTAAGATGAGAATTGTTGCATAGGGTTCTTATCAAATTTTGCCTAATCATCAACTCAAACATAGATAAATATCACAAACTGGTTGTGTTGAAAGCTGATTCTTTCTCAGGTGAAAGAAATGGTGATGCAGAGGACTGGCTTTTGATAATAAGTTCTTTCCCCAGGTTTGTTAAGATTTTTCTTTTTACTTTTTTTTTTTTTTTTTTTTTGCATTTGTGGTGGTGTTACACATTCATGCATACAGTAAAAAACAATTTCTTGTTCTGATAGTAATTCACCATTTCCAAAGCATCAGGTCTCCACTTTATATGTTGGATGGATAGAACAGCATTTGCCAAACCAATAATAATAATAATAATAATAATAATAATAATTATTATTATTATTATTATTATTATTATTATTATTTATAGCTAATCGCAAGGAATCCGGGAGGATTACAGCAATAAAAATACAGAGAATACAATAAAATACAATACGATAAGATAAGATAAAAGAAAGCGATGTAAGTCACAGAATTCATAGCTTGACCTGATGGAATTGGGCCTATCTTTTTCACTCCCTCCCAGCTCTGATGATGAGAGTTGGCACAGAGGAAGGTAGAGAAGGCATGCCAGAAGAGATCCATCTTAAGAGCCTTCTTAAAGGCTGTAAGAGTAGAAATGTGGCGGATCTCCTCTGGCAGGTTATTCCATAGCTTCGGTGCAGTGGTGGAGAAGGCCCTCTGGGTAACTGAGGTTAGTCTAGATTTTTTTGGATGAAGTAGATTCTTCCCTGAGGACCTTAGAGTGTGGGACGGACAGTATGGAAGAAGGCGTTCCCTTAAGTATTCGGGACCTAAGCCATTGTGGTGGCAGTCTAAACTTGGACTAAACATTTTAATTTTAGTGATTTCAGTGGGCTAGGTCCAGTCAGTGGTGTGACTGGAGTTTGCATCACCAGGTGCAGTAACCCATGGTGCCATGCCCCCATCCCATTGATCTCCTTCTATACCACACCATACAGAATCCTTAGTATTTTTTTTCACACTAATGTTATTTCTAA
This sequence comes from Sceloporus undulatus, assembly GCF_019175285.1. Classification (NCBI taxonomy): domain Eukaryota; kingdom Metazoa; phylum Chordata; class Lepidosauria; order Squamata; family Phrynosomatidae; genus Sceloporus; species Sceloporus undulatus. The sequence continues at coordinate 108,443,639 of NC_056522.1, read as the reverse complement.
TTCCTGTATATCACTGAATGTAATACAGTTGTGACATAAACAACTAGCACAATAAAATTATACCTTTAAATTACAATTTCAAATCACAACCTAACTGTATTGTGTAGTTTCATGTCATTAAAATGAAATTTGGTAATACGTGTCTTTTTTAAAAAAATAAATAGAAAAATGAATATTTCTTAAAAAACAAACAAAGAAACAAAAACCCTCGATGCTGTCTTTCTCCTCCCACTGAGCTTTGTGCCACACATGTCTTCTCTTCTGTTGAGTGCCATGATTTTAAGGGATATGGGCAAATACCACAGCCCATTACTGCCAAAAGGCACATTTGGGGAACAGTGGTGCCACCCCCTTAAGATGTCATCTGATGCAGCCTGCACTTCCAGGATCCCCTTAGTGACACCTCTTGGTCCACCAGATTTAGAAGAAGCACTTTGTTCACAGAAGATGCCCCACATAGGCCTGTAGCATTTGAGGGGTTTGTAGGAACTGCTGTAGTGAGAAGGGGCAGAGAACTCTCCTACGGTCAACCTGCTTGCTCACATCTAAATCTCATCTAACCCAGTGTCTGGGTCAGGGATAGCTAATTCTGCACACTGAGAACAGCTACATGTGGTGTTGGCACAATCAAGAACTCCCATAGATGGCAGTAGAATGTTACATTTTTAAAAATCATTTCTAAATTTTGATGGATTCCATCAAAGAAGGGCAAAAGATCCAGAGCAACCAGGTTACATACAGAGGGGAGTTAATTGCATTGGCTTTGCTCCCAAGATAGACACTGGATGTAATTTTAAGAAGGCAGATCTTGTCGCATTTCCCCATTGCAAGGGAGTATTATTATTATTATTATTATTATTATTATTATTATTATTATTATTATTATTATTTATTAACCTTTATTTATGAAGCGCTGTAAATTTACACAGCACTGTACATGCAATCTTTTTAGTTAGATGGTTCCCTGCCCTTGGGCTTACAATCTAAAAAGACATGACACAGAAGGAGAAGGGAGTGGTGACGGAAAAGGGTAAGAGGTCCAGCAGTTCCTCTCTACCTCCGAGGCCTGGACCAAGGCAGATGGACTGGCGGGAGGGCTTGGCTTCAAAATGGAAGATTAATCATTATCCAGGGAAAATACATATTCAGAAGTAGGATAATACATATACAGTACATAGCAATACAGGAAATGGATCGATAAACAGGCAACAAAAGAACATCAGATAGTAAGCGACAATTATGCAATGCCTGGGAAGACTTCTCTGAACAGGATGGTTTTCAACTCTGTTTTGAAGCTGGTTAAAGAAGTGATGGCTCTTGCTTGTGGAGGAAGAAGGTTCCAGGAGTGAGGGGCAGCAAGTGAAAAGGGGCGAATCCGGGATGGGGCAGAGGAAATCCTGGGCTGAGACAGCAGACCTTGACTACCAGAATGGAGGGCCCTGGTGGGAAGGTGAGGAGAAAGAAGGTCTGATAAGTAAGGAGGGGCCAGTCCATGGAGGGCTTTAAATGACGACAGCAGGAGCTTATACTGAATGCGGAAAGGGAGAGGGAGCCAGTGAAGGGATGCCAACACAGGGGAGATGTGGTCAGAGCGGTGGGTGGAAGTGATAATGCGTGCAGCTGAATGCTGGGCAGAGATTAAAGGACGGAGGTGAGAAAGAGGAAGCCCAGCCAGGAGGACATTACAGTAATCCAGTCGCGAGATCACTAGGGCATGGACCAGGATCTTGGCAGAAGAGGCGGAGAGATATGGTCGGATTTTGGCAATATTGTACAAAAAGAATCTACAAGCCTTGGCTGTGGTCTGGATCTGAGGGATACACGACAGAGAAGAGTCAAAGATAAAACCAAGACTGCGGGCTTGCTGAACTGGTTGAATAGAAATGTTGTCCACAGAGACAGAAAAGGGGTGTTGAAGGTTGGGCTTAGGAGGAAAGACAAGAAGCTCCGTCTTGGACATGTTGAGTTTCAAACGCTGATGGCGCATCCACTGTGAGACAGCTGTAAGGCAAGACGAGACTTGCTGTTCAAGCCTTGGAGAAAGGTCAGGGGCAGAAAGATACAACTGGGTGTCATCGGCATACCAATGGAAAAACCAAAAGAGCTGATGAGTTTTCCTAAGGACAGTGTGTAGAGAGAAAACAGAAGGGGACCCAGAACAGAGCCCTGGGGAACTCCAACAGATAAGGGAACAGGAGAAGAAGTCTGACCCCCTGCAACTACTGCAAAAGATCTGCCAGACAAGTAAGATCTAAACCAGTCGAGAACAGAGTCTGAGAACCCAAGGTCAGAGAGTATGTCAATTAGGAGACAGTGATCAACAGTGTCAAAGGCTGCAGACAAATCGAGAAGAATGAGAACAGAGTAAAGGCCATTAGCCTTGGCCCGTAAAAGATCATTTGAGATCTTAGTGAGAGCTGTCTCTGTGGAATGTCTTGGGCGGAAACCAGACTGAAAGGGATCAAGGATGGAGTTGGGTTCAAGAAACTTAAGACAGCGCGAATAAACAATAAATTTTTAAACATTGGTAAGTGACAATAAAAATTCTTTGTTACTAGCAATAGGCCATAGAGCTCCCAAGAGAACAAGAAGATAACATCAAAAGCAAGAGCCACAAGGGCTTGCCTTCTGTTGCAGAATCCTTCCCAAGGCCATAATCTCTCATCCGGTGTTTCATCCTGGGGCCCATATTCTTCCATACTGAGATCATTAGTCAAATTTTAAAAATGTAAATGAAATGTACACATTAGTTGAGTCAAGGCTGAAAGTATTAGCTTCTTGAAAAATTGTAATATTCCACTGATGAATCTCAGAGCAAGTATCTCTAAGAAATCGAACTATGTCTATTCACCATTTTAGTTCAGATGCAGCCTATTTGCAACCTGGGCTTCTGCCACAGCTTTCAAGAATGGGAAAATCCAGTTCTTGAAAAGATTCAGGAGAAGCCTGGAGAAGCCTAGGTTGCAAACAGACTGCGTACTCCCTGGCAACGGAGAAATGCAATAAGATCTGCTTTCTTAACGTTACATCCCGCATCTATCATGGGAGCTAATGCAATAAACTTCAGGAAGAGAATACTGAAAAGCATATTAAAAGCAGAAAACAGTAAAGAGAGAAGCTCCACATACTCTGGTCAACTGTTTATCACTTTTTGAAACAGCCCAACACATGTTGGCCTATATGTTTTGGAGAATGTCCCAACTCCAGTGACTTCTGCTGAAGAATATATATTTTTCTGATATGAAAAATAATGTATTTCTATGTGGTTTTATGGGATACAATAAATATAACGTTGCCCTGTCTTTTTAATATCTATAATGTATTTGTGTTTGTTTTTAGCCCCTGAAGAAGGCCTTTACTCATATAGGTCAAAACACATTGGACTATTTTAAAAAGGAATAAACAGTTGACCATCTCAGAGCACACAGAGCACACAGGAAGCCCTGGTGTCACAGTGGTTAAATGCCTGTACTGCAGCCACTCACTCACAAACCAGAACGTTGTGAGTTCAGTACCAGCCAGGGGCTCAGGGTCAACTCAACCTGGCATCCTTCTAAAATTAGCACCCAGCTTGTCGGGGGGAATTAGCTTACGCATTAGGGAGTGCTTAAGTGCACTGATAAGCAGTACATAAATGTACTTGCTACTTACTTACTATTGTCTCTTCACTGTTTTCTGATACATAGGCAATAATGAACTGTCGATACATATTTGTGTTGCTCAACACCTTTCCCTTGCTCAACCTTCCTATTGCAATCCTAGGATTACCCAAAGTCCAACATTTTTCAGGTCATTGTGAGCCCTCTCTTTACACATTTTTCCAACAGTTGCCCACATCTGGAGCTACCAGAACAGATAGCAGCCATCTCCCAAAGGGCTCAGTATAAAAGGACTTCAGCTTTTGTTTTAGTGCTTCAGTTATACAGTCAATCTTTTGTATATAAAGAATTTTTTTTTATCCACAGATTCAAGCATCCATGGCTTGAAAATATTTTTTCAAAAAATATAAATTCCCAAAAGCAAACCTTGATTTTGCCATTTTGTATAAGGGACAGCATTTTAGTCTTCCATTGTATTTAATGGTACTTGAACATCCACAGATGTTGGTATCCACAGGCGGTCTTGGAACCAAATCCCAGCAGATACCAATAGCCCACTTTTTTCTGCCCAAAGTAGCTTCCAGTAACATAGTACAAAACAGTGGCTAAAATTTTGCATTACTAAGGTAATGATGATGAAGATGATGATGATGATACTGATACTCTATTTTTTATTTTTTTAAATTTTATTGATTTCTTCTATATACAAACAAACAAAATCCACATAAGACACTACACTTACCAACATACAGATTACCAACTGAGACTTAACATTACGCACACACATTAAACACACACTTAAAAGCATCTTCTTGCATCGTATTTCCTTTTGTACCCGCACCGATTTTACTATCTTTTCTTCATCCATTCATACCTGTTTACTTTAACAATTTTTGTTAATTGCACATAATCCATCTCTTACTAATTGTTTTTTTAATATATATATATACATATATAAGTTATTATATGCGCATACAAATGTACATATATATATATATATTATTTTTATTTTATTATTCTTACCTTACAGGCCTATCAGTATAATGTTTTCATCCAATTTATCTTTATATTTTTTCCCTTTTTTTAATTTTAAATTTCATTATTTTTTCAAAAAATTGTCCACTCTTTTCCATTCAGCCAAATTATCAATTTTTCCTTTTAATATCATAGTAAGTCTATCCATTTCTTTTAATTCCAATATTTTTTTTAACCATTCCTCTATCCCAGGGGGGTTTTCCTTTTTCCAATACTTTGCTATTAGTATTCTGGCCGCCGTCACCAAATACAACATTATTTTCCAAAATTTCTTTTCTAGTTTGGAACCCAAAAAGGATGTCATATTCAATAAAAAAAGTTCTGGACTTAAGGGGATTTTGATCCTAAGCATTTTGTGAATTATCTGATAGATGTCCTTCCAGTATTTCTTGATTTTTATACAACTCCACCACATGTGGTAATATGAACCTCTTTCCGTGCCACATTTCCAACATTTGTCATTGCCCAGTCTGTACATTTTAGCTATTTTCACTGGGGTAAAGTACCATCTATTGGACACCTTTAAATAATTCTCTTTCAAATCTTGAGCCACTGTAAACTTACTAGTGCGTTTCCATGAGTTTTCCCAATCCTCCAATTTAATTGTGTGTCCTATTTCCTGAGCCCATTTTATCATATTATCCGTTATTACATCTTTTTCCAGTTCATATTCCATCAAAATTTTATAATTTTTTCCTATTTTCCCTTTTTCTTTGGCCCATATTATTTTATCTAATACATTTTCTTCCTTTTCAAATCCTTGTTGGATATAATCCTGTTTGTATTTAGATTTTATCTGATAGTAAGCAAACCAATGTATATCTTTACCTTCTCGTTTTAATTCTTCTTTGGATTTTATATTATCTTCTCCTTTTTCATTTAATTTTAGTAGATCTTTATATCTAAGCCAGGATCCACCTCTATCCCATCTGCTAAGAAAGGCCTCCTGGGATGACACCCATAGTGGAATCTTTGAGTAGAATCTTTCTCTGATTTTGCTCCATATTTTTAACAATGATTTTCGAATTGTGTGATGCATAAATTCACTATTAATCTGCTGTTTCTGGTTCCACACATATGCATGCCAGCCAAACCTAATATTACAGGATTCAATGCTCAACATTTTCATATTCTCCACTTTTATCCAATCCAAGATCCATGATAACCCACATGCCCAGTGATAAATTTTTAAATCAGGAAGCGCACAACCTCCTTTATCTACCCTCTTTTTCAAAACCTGGTTATTAATTCTGGCTTTTTTTTATCTTTCCACAATTTTTTTTTGATGTCTCTATTCCATTCTTGAAAAACCTTTTCTTTTGTAATTATTGGAAGATTCTGATAAAGAAAAAGTAGCTTTGGTAATATATTCATTTTTATAATTGCCAGTCTACCTAATATTGAAAATTCCATATTTCTCCATCTTTGCATATCTTTTTTTATTTGACTCCGCATTTTTTAATAATTATTTTCAAATAGTTCAATATTGTTCTTAGTGATCCAAATTCCTAAATATTTAACTTTATTAGCCACTTGAATTCCTATTTTGTCCGCTAATCTTTTTTCTTTAGTCTTGTTCATATTTCTTGTAATCATTAACGTCTTTTCTTTGTTCATTTTAATCCCTGAAAGTTGTCCAAATTCCTCAATTTCTGATAGTAAATTTATTGCACTTTTTTCCGGTTCTTCTAGTATTATCACCATGTCATCCGCATAAGCTCTAAGTTTATGCTCATATCCCTTAATTTTAAGTCCTCTTATCATTTCATTTGATCTAATCGCGTTATTAAGCACTTCTAGTGTTATTATAAAAAGCAGTGGGGATAAGGGGCATCCTTGCTTGGTCCCTTTTTCGACCTGTATCTCCTCCGTTTTTTTGTCCATTTATTATTAATTGTACTTTTTGCTTTGAGTATAGATGTTGTATATTTGTCATTCCATTTGTTCCTACTCCCATAGCCTTTAATATCTGAATCATGAAAGTCCATCCAATGCTGTCAAAGGTCTTCTCTGCGTCCACAAATATAAGCGCCATCTCTTTTTCTTTATATAAAGTATAATATTCTATAGTATCCAGTATTGTTCTTATATTGTTTCTCATGTATCTTCCTGGGAGGAAACCATTTTGATCGTCATTGATGATTTTAATTAGTATTTTTTTCCATCTATTTGCTATTATCCCTGTAAACAATTTGTAATCAATATTTAAAAGAGCTATCGGTCTATAATTCGTCATGTTCATAGTATCCTTCCCCTCTTTGGGTATCAGCACCACATTCGCTGTTTCCCATGTTTTAGGTATTCCTTCCTCAATAATACTGTTAAACACTTGGTGCAGTCTCCCAGTTAATTGCTCTTCAAATGTTTTATAAAATAAAGAAGTAAAGCCATCTGGCCCAGGTGTTTTCCCTTCCTTTAATGCTCTTATTGCTTGTGTGATTTCCTCTAGTTGTATTGGTTTCTCCAAATTATCTATTTGTTCCTTATTCAGTTTATCTATCTTCTTCTTTCCTAAATAGCTTGTAATCTTTTCCACCAAATCCTCATCCTTATTGTTGTTTTTATATAATTCCTTATAATAATTTTGAAAGGCCTTTTTTATTTCATCTTGTTTGGTTATTATTTTTCTCCTATTTTAATTTTGTCAATCCTTCTCTTATTTTGCTCCTTTTTTAGTTTATAGGCTAGCCAGCGCCCCGATTTATTAGCCCCTTCAAAATATTTTTGACCTATGAATTTTAATTTTGTTGCTGTCTCTTGTGTATTTTTTTGTTGAAGCTTCTGTTTTTGTAATAAATATTGATTTCTTATTTTCTCATTATTTATATTTTTCCCCATTAACTCCTCCAAACGTTTTAGTTCTTTTTTATCTTTATTTTCTTTCTCTTGTTTTTGCCTTTTTATCTCAGCCCCTTTTTTTTATCAACATACCTCGTGCTACAGCCTTAAATGTGTTCCATACCGTTTTTATACTAACTTCCTTAGTCATATTTTCTTTGAAAAAGAAGTTTATTTCCTTCTTTAAATATTGAACAAATTTTTTATCTTTGATCAAATTGTCATTTAATCGCCACTGTTGTTGACTCCCTTCATCCTTTTTTCCCAATATTATCTCAATTTGGCTATGATCTGATAAAAGCTTTGGGCAATTTCCATCTTTTTAACCCTACTCAATAACTGCTTGGACACCAAAAAAAGATCTATCCTAGAAAATGAATTGTGCACCTCCGAATAAAACGTGAATCCTTTTTTATTTTCATATAAGTATGACCAAGTGTCAACTAATTCATTTTCCTCCATCATTTCAAAACAGATTTTTGGTAGTTTTCCTTGGTTGTTAGTAATTTTCTTTTTTTGACTGTCTGTCTCTTTTTGGTTTCAAAACACCGTTGAAATCCCCCACCACTATTAGATTTTTACCTTTACATTTCATTAGGTCTTTAGATAATCTTTTAAAAAAATCAATTTTATTCTCTAAAGGAGCATATATACTAACTATTTCCATTTTTTCCCCATCGATGTCTACTTCTATTCCTATATATCTTCCTTCTTTATCTTTAAAGATCTCCATTGATTCATACTTTCTATTCACAAAAATTGCTACCCCCCTTCTCCTTTTCTTTTCATCTGCGGAATAAAAAAGAGTTCCTAATTTTGGATTCCTCAAATACTTTATTTCATTCTCTCGTATTTTCATTTCTTGAATACAAATTACATCAAAATAACTCTTTTCTAAATAGTGAAATATTTCTTTTCTTTTATGGTTCTTGTTCAAACCTCTAACATTTAGCGAACCAATTTTTATTCCTTTCATAATTGTCTCTTACAGTTCCTCCAAATTAATTACCTCTTCATCTACTCCCTTTTCTGTCTCACTTTGGGTGTCCAGCTTTATTACTTCCTCATCCTCTTTTGTCTCTGATTCCCCTTTCTCATCTTTTCTTTCACCTCCTTTTTTCCTTGCCTCTTCCTCCTCCTTCTTAATCTGTACAATTAATTTTCTATGAAAGTCCTTTGCCGCATCTATTGTGTCTATTTTGTATCTTTTTTGTTTATATATTATCATAATACCTTCTACTTTTTCCCACCTGTATCTTATAGAGCCTTTTTGCAAAATTTGAGTTAAGAACCTGTACTCCTGCCTCTTTTTTTAATACATATGCAGGAATATCTCTAAATATTTCAACTTCCTTTCCATCTATTATTAGTGGCTGGTCATAATTCGTTTGACATAGTCTCTCTCGTATTCTATTATTGGTGAAACATATTGCTATGTCTCTAGGTAGATTCTTTTCTCTAGCAAAAATAGAGTTTATTCTAAATATTTTTTCTGTAAACATATCTATAGCTTCTTCCGTCATTTCCATATATTTTGCCAATATTGGGATCAAAGTTTCCATCAAATGCTCATTTTCTTTTTCAGGGAGACCTCTAATTTTAGCACTTTTTTCTCTATGCCTGATTTCTTGCAACAAAATGTTACGTCTATCTTGTTCTCTATCTCTATTTATTTTTTCTGTTATCTCCTCTAAATCTCTAGTTCTCTCCGTTACTTCTTCTACCTCTTCCCTTATTTCAGAAATTTCCTTCGTAATTTTGTCAATTTTTTTGGCCAATCCTTCAATTTCTTTATGCATATCTGCTCTTATCTCACCTCTAGTCTCTTTAAGTTCTTGTTTACTTTCCGCTTTAAATTCTCTTAATTCTCTCAATATTGTCATTATTGTATCTGAATGCTTTTCTGATGTCTCTATTGAGCCTCTTCTAGAGTTTGAATATATTTTCGTTTGAGTAAATGATTGCATTTGTGTTTTGGATCTTGTACCTGTAGCCATCTGTTTCCTCCTCCTTTAAATCTTCCCCCAACCAAAAATGATTAGGATACTGCTTTAGGGCCACACTAGCATTTGTTTGGAGCCAACCCACCAACGAATGTGATTAGGTGAGATTTCAATCAGAAAACTTCATTATTTTGTTTCAGTTTCTTTTACATACTGTTAAATTATTGAATGTGGTCTAAATCAGCACACTAGGACCAATGTGCCATTAACCCACTAATGTACAGCAATGATCAATTAACATCAATGATACTAGTAGCAAGTTACTTGCCTCATTTTGCCTATTCATGTATAGTCCTAGTCTAAATAGTGATCACACAGCCATTATGTTAGAAGATGGCAGTTGCTATTTTAAACTGGGAGGAAATGTGCTTTTTTTATCTGTGAAGAGATTACATGGTTTTTGTTTTCCTTCCAGTAGTATATATGTGAGTGTGTGAAAGAGAGAAAGAGAGAGAATTTGGAATTTGCCATTTTCCATCCTTCTGAGATTGAAACCCTTACGCATTCTGTATTCTCCCACCTGAGCTCTGCCAGTTGCTTGTCATTCTCAGTGAAGGAACACTGGGAGACGAAAGCACACACAACAGAGTGGTGCTCTCTCTGTGTTCAAATCAACTTGGTGACATGTTTGTAAAAAGGCATGTGGAGCTGCAGACAGAAAACAGTAGCTTTAATTAATATCATCTTGACTCAAACTGACTTCCTCACAGAGATAAGAGAAGCAACACACAGTCTGTCTCCTTTCTGTTCCATGATTTTCTCCCTCTTCTTGCCCGGGTAAGAACACCCCCTTCTTCACCTTTCCCTATGGCAAAGTCATGGCACAAGGGAAAGGAAATGTTAAAACCTAATAGTACCACACTAAAGCTTCCCATTGAAAGTACCGTTTTACAAAGCAAGCAGAAATGTAATTCCCTGAATAATGTATAGAAAACAGTTAGGGTTGTCCCTTTGGTGCTGGGAAGATATCTAAGATGCTGATAATGTTGATAATACTTTTGTTGCCATTGTCCCACCACCCTATCTTCCACTACATTGTTGATGTGGAAAAAATATCTAACAGGAACATTCTGATCAGTATTGAGTACTCCTTGCCTAGGAAAATGCTATGGAAATCATGAGGCCACCATAAGTCGATAGGTGACTTAAAGGTGCATATACACACCATACAACTACCATATTCCAGATTGTGGCTCACAATCTACATATACCTCATAGTACACATGGGGAAATGACACAATTCAGACTCAGTCTTTGTAAACAAACAGGTTTCTAAAGGATTAGTCTGATTCTTTGTCATCTGTAAATTTGTAGCATGATGTAGATGGAGATTGCCAGCCAATGTGGCTACAATCCAAAGAGTATTATTCATGTTTTAGTCTCAAATCCTATACTGACTTTATTGAAAATAAATTCTCTTGAAATCAGTGGAACTTACATTCAAACAGATAGGATCAAGATTGAGATGTCTCATTCAAATCAATTGAGCTCATATTTGTCATTCATGACTAGCTTGTTCTCTTGGTTCAGTTAGACTTAAGTGTTGTTTACTCTTTTTATACAGTGGACCCTGATCATCTCAATGACATAGGAAGGGTTGTTTCTTTGAAATGTGCATCTCCCACTTATAAATGTCCCAGGCACTGCAAGTTTGAAGATTCATTGTCTGAACAAATACCTAATCTCTCCAATGAAAAGTGATCCACTTTCTAACAGGGAAAATAATCAACAGATTACAAGTTCATTTATCAAAATGGAATGGCACATCAAAAAAGAAAAGGGATGGGATAATCATCAAGTAAATAGACAAAGTATTTCCTAGAATGAAAACTAACTTTTCTTACAAAAAAAAGAAAAGAAAAATAAAAGAAAGAAATCCTTTTGATTGTGAGTCTACCATGCAAGTAAGGAGAAGGTAGAGTAATGTACCTACCAATGGCACTACTTTTCCATACCCAAGTAGGTCATTGAATGGCATCCAACCTGGGAATCTTGTCTCCTAGCACTATCAATTACTTAATTTTGTATTATTTTTATAGTCTTTTCTTGTTTCCATGTGAATTTTATGTTGCCTTGAGTGCCCATGGGGCAGAGGGGCATTTCATAAATATGTCAAAGGAACAAATTTACTTGTTATAATTAAAATGAGTTAGGTCTAACTATTATTGTTTTAATACTTTCCCCAAATCACTGTGCAAGGAACAAGGAGAGGAGCACACTGAGGTTTAAATGGAAAGCTGATCTTGCAAAATACTTTCTAGGAACCATGTCTCATTAAAAACAATAATAATCACACACATCCCTCTGGCCTTGATTCTGCAGTCACATACACATGGTTTAACTTTACTGCCTTGAATGGGCCAATTGACTTGAATAGAATTATTTGGGGGCAAAATGTTCCTAAACATAACACAATTTCCTACTACTCAAACTCTTGCTAATTAAAACTGAAAGCCCTTGTTTGCTTTTGTGTGTTTGTTTGCACTGTAGCATTTGAAACAATCATCTCATCAGAGGTCCTTCACACATATAATATAGTGTGGAATTCTAGCAGTTATAATATCAAGGGCTGTAGTCTTTCCTTTTTCAGTTTGCATTTAGTAAATTAGATAAAATTTTCATACTGTTAGTTATAATTGCTTGAAGTACATACTGCAAAAGTCACCGGGGGGGGGGGAATTTAGTCTGAAACAGTCCAAGCATAACTAATATTCTAATTAACAAAAAAGGGTCAAATATTTTAATTGCTCCATTTATAGATACCATGAATTATACAAACTGTTGTTGCTTAGATATAATTGCTTCAGATACACTACCATAAATACATTTATAAAAATTATTGAGGGCTTAGGTTCAGGCTATTTGAAGGACCATATCTCATTTTTATGAAACCATTACAGCTCCTAGATCTTCTGCAAAACTCTTCTCTTTGTCCCATCCCTTTCTCTAGCTCATTAGGTGGGAACAAGAGAGAGGATCTTCTCAGTGGCTGCTCCGAGATTTTGGAAGTCCCTCCTTAAGGAGGCCAAGATAGCTCCTTCCTTGCGCTCCTTTAAAACATTCTTGTACCATCAGGCTTTTGGAAAATGATTCAGACTGGCTTGTAATAATGTGCTGTGCTCTTTTATAGTTTGTGACTTATTTAATCTCTTATTTAATCGATATTTTAAAAACTGTGTTGTTATTAAACACAATTACTGCTAAAGACACGTTGAGTGCCATGGGGTGTGTGTGTAGGAGCTTAAATAATTAATAAATACATTTCAGATCTCTCAAAGCCCTATCCTACCCACTAGGGTGGTTCATTTTATAATGGTAAAAACTCAAGTTGAAGCCAGGGACCAAGGCACCCCCTAATTTAGTTCCAAATAATAAAGTAAACATTTCCCCAATACGTATTAAAAAGGAGGAATTTTTTTTTTTTACTAAATTTCATAGGATAAACAAAAATAGCAAATACAAATGTAGGTAAAAATATTTATTTATAATTAATTATTTGCCATCTTACAGAAAGCCATATATATATATATATATATATATATATATATATATATATATAATTGATGCTGTGAAAAAACCCCAAACATTAATTTTAAGCAAAAAATTTGAAAAATAACATTCATTGAGCACTGCTTTCCTTTTCTTATAGGATGCTGAAATTTTGTGTGGTGTCTATTGTTATAAAGTATAACAAAATTAGAAGGTGCCTAGATATATATGAATAACTTGAGTTTGTTGGACCACCATAGTACCCACCCACTTACCCAGTCCACACAAAATGAACTGAATTGAATTGAGTAGTCCCAGCTAGAGCAGACCCATTGAGCCATTTATTGAATGGTGAGTCAACACTGTAAATCCTACTGATTTACTGTGGGGCTAACAGGACTCAGACGCATTGTAAAAAAATAGGCTTGGTTCTATATGGATGATTGTAGCCATACTATGACTATCTCCTAATAAGCAAATCATAAATATTTTTATTGGTAAATGTATTCCATTCTGTTCAGTACATTTTACTTTCAATCTGCAGCCTAATTGGAATAAACCACTGACCCTGGCTGAGATCCTTCCAAATTAAACTTGCTTAATAAGTGATTGTAAACCTTAAAAAGTGATTGTAATGCTCAGGATGACCTGAAAAGCAGATTTATTTTCCACTCATGTTTCCAACATATTTTCACTGTTAAATTGGGGGCAAGGAAAAAAAATAAGATATAAATATTCATAAATGTCAATGTAGTTGATATATCTGAATCAAAGATGAAAGAAAAATGATCACTCTTTAAAAACATTAATACTATCTATTTATCCATTTATTTGATGAGCCCCAATTTTATAGAATTTGATAGAATTTACTCATAATATAGATTATGAACAAGGCTTCAGGAGACTGGGAGCCCAATAACCTTCGGAGAGCCACATTTTGCCCACCTGGACTTAGACAGCCATACAGGAATAGACATGAGAACGGTAAACACTCGAGAGACTGCTGCTGAAATCAATGAAATTTAAGTTCACAGTTAAATGTTTCAGTCCCTTTGGTTTCAAAGTGCACACACAGCTTTCTCTGTATCACACCCAAAGCCTTTTAGTAGTTTGATTTATGGGTTTAATGCCAAGAAAATACTTTGAGGATTAAGCTGTCCAAGTTTTCTTATGGTACCAATTAGGATGTGCTAGCAATGAATAGTTTCCTCACTAGCACCTAAAGCACAAGAGACACATAATTGGATCTCTAATGCGAAGGTAATTTATCTTACTGCTACTGAAGCACTTCACCTGTTGACTACTTTCACCATACATGAAAAATCAGTGCAATATTGTTCAGATGAATGAAATGTGGAGAGGAAATGAGTCACACTGTATTTTAACACTGCAAACCTGAACACATTTCTTTTGGAAGCAAGAAATATATTTGATTTGAATGAAATTTGTTTTCAAATATAGTGAAGTTAATAGTACAAGCCTATAATGATAAAATAGCCATTCCTAACCTAAGTTAGTTGACAGAATTCATCACCCAGGATCATTGGCTATGCTAGCTGGACATGATGTGAGTCATAGGAGAAGCTCTTGTAAAGACTTATTTGGAAGAGACAGTGTCACTGCAAAAGTTATTTTCCCTTCTCTGATTTCCCATTTAAACATTAATTTGAGTGTAACATTGAGGGCATAGTAAAATCATGTGGACCTACATATTTTTTCTTCTTTTAAAAAAATTCTACACAAAGTTGTTTGCCATGTAAAAAGGAATCAAACTTAGAATGATAGATTGGATGAACAATGTACATTTAAAAATATTCCAGAATTTCTCTGGGTTTAAAGATCATAATGTTTTTTCTCAACTGTCCCCATTAAAATTCCGGATTCTCAGTGACTGGGCAGCATATAAATAAATCC
>NC_056522.1:108419323-108428751 GCF_019175285.1 Sceloporus undulatus | reverse complement strand
TATTATTATTATTATTATTATTATTATTATTATTATTATTATTATTATTATTATTATTATTATTAAAATGCTACTTAGAGTATCCTACCAGTATGTAGAATATACATTTTTTAAAAAAATGTTTAGCACACCTCATGCTAATGTATAGTAGATGAGTATGTGTTTTTGACTTCTGCAAGGCCTTTTTGGCATAATATTGGTGAATACACATAGGGGAACTGGATTATAGTGGCAGCTTCCTCCCTTGATATGTTTGTGTCTTTTAGAACAGTTGTAGAGAATCCCTCAAGCACAGAACAATGCCATGGATTTTTTTCTACATGTGAAGAACAAATAAGAGTAATGACATTGTAATTAATCTTGTTTTAAACTTTTGGAAGGCACCCTGGATCTCATCCTAGGATAAAGGTGGGGTATACATCTAAAAAACAAATAAACAAACAAATGCTTTTGTTAGGAGTGGATCATATGTGTACAGTTGTATATTCAGGATCAGAGTTTCTAAACCAGGGGCAAAAATCATGTGCCCAACCAGATGCCTTTGGAATGCAGCTCCCAATGGCCCTTAGCCAGTACGTACAACCATTGGCAACATACTCTCCAAAATATTTACTGGTGAAAACTGGCATGTGTGGGTAAGCAACATCAGAGTTTAGTCAAGATAGCAATGATTATGGTTATGAATAAGGAAGAAGACACAAGCACAGAGAGGCTGTTGCCATTTCCTTTTGCCTATATTTATTGGCAGAGGCATTAGTAAGAAGGTGCAGGGGTATGGGCTGCACCAGATGACAACTTCAAGGGGGGTTGTTCCTACTAGGAGGGGAGGAAGAGGGAGGAAGACAGAGAAACTGGGAGCTTATCCAGGCTGGAATAATATATCAGGAGATCATGGTTTTTACTCTTGTATTTACTGCTTTTGGTTCCAAGATTCAGACGATGCATTGGCAATTCCAGAATGTTTCAAACAACTTCAGCTTCATTTATATACTGCTTCATACTGGACTAACAGTGTCTAAGTGGTTTACAACTGTAAGCTAATTGCCCCAAACAGTCTGGGTACCCATTTTAGTGATCTCGGAAGGATGCAAGCCTGAGTCAAGCTTGAGCCCTTTTGCTGGTATTGAAATCGCAACCTTATGGTTTTGAGTGAGTGGCTGCAGTATAGGCATTTAACCACTACCCCCCCCTCCCCCATTTCTGGAGTATTTTTATTCCTATCATCAGGATGCATTAAAAAAAACCCCACAAAAACCAGATAGCTTCTAGGCTGCCATCTTTATTCTTTTCGTTTTCTTTGCTCTCCTGCACATTTTAAGTTGAATCTGCTGTTCTCTCATTCTCTCTCTCCTCCGTGTGTGTGTGTGTGTGTGTTTGCATGTACACATCCATGCATACCCTCATAAGCAGAGGAGAGACTAAAAAGAGAATACCAAAAGATTTTTCTTCCCCATTATTTTACAAAACTGCTATGGGAAGGGGGCAGTGAAAAGAGGAAAGAGGGTGGGTAAAAGAGATAGTCAGGTTATCTGTTCAGTTTAACAATCTAGTTGTGTGTGTGTGTGTGATCCCATTGAGCACAATAATTAATGAGAAAGAGCAGACCATGCTTTTTAAAAAAAGAATTTGTGGATCTGAATATGGGAAGGCCAAAGTAAATGTAGTTGACTGAATTGGCATTTGTTGCCAGTTTGGACAAACATGGGATTTTTTTTTTTAAAAAGAGTTGAAAAAATGAGGTAGCAAAGGATCGAGTGAGACTGTCCATATCAAACTGAGACTGTTGGAGGATACAGAGTGAAGAGTCCTGTGAGTTACAGTTCAACGATATCTGGAAAGCCACCCAGTCACCACCTGGATCCAAGCCTATTCTAATGCACCTTTCTAGTTAAGAGGAAGCATTATGCTGCCCCATAATGCTACCATCTTGATTGATTTTGCCATTTTTTCCAATCTCTAAAATGACCAGTTGCAGAATTTGTTCTTCTCATATTATGGACTTAAATATGTGTATTTATTTGTTTTTGTCATTATTTACTGTGAGGTTATCTTTGACACCATGAATGGCCATCAACTGCCCTGTTCAGGTCTTGTAGTCTCAGGACAGTGACTTCCTTGAATGAATCATATTGCATTTCATACATGTGCCTCCAGAAGAATAAACATTCCACCACACTTTCCCAGAACTTGGAAGTAATCCTTTACAAACAACAAACACTTCACTTTTGCAAACACAGATGAATTAACATATTATATTATTATTGTAACAACAAGGGATAACCTCATACTTTTTGTGCAGTTCTAACTGTTTCAGTTACAGTCAGCCCTTCTTATAGGCAGTTTTGCCATCAGTGGATTTGAGCATACATGGATGGCAAATCGGATAGTTGTCCCCAAAGGTGGCATGCGTTAGGGACAACTTCCTTCTCCTCCCCTCCTCTCCTTGCTTCCCTCCTCCCTTCCCTGCCTGCCTCCCTCCTTTCCCTCCCTCTTACTTACCTTGAAGACCTCTGCTCGCCGCCGCCACCACCACTGCTGTGGGAAAAGCTGGGTGGTGGTGGCGGCGGCTGAGGCCAAGCCCTGGCCTCCTAGCCGCTGCCATGGAAGGGCCTGATGGCGGTGCTGGAGGCCTCTTGGCCCCGAACAGCACCGCCACCGGGCCTTTCCTGCGGCGGTAGTGAGGAGGCAGGGCCGTTGCACCGAAGGCCTTCAAGGCCTCACGCGCCAGCATCCGGCCTCCTCCAGGTCTCTGTCACTGCGGAAGGGCCGGATACTGGTGTTGGAGGCCAAGAGGCCCCCAGCACTGACACTTGCCCCTTCCATGGCAGCAGCGGTGACAAGAAGACCAGGTGATGGTGTGGGAGGCCTTGAAGGCCTCTGGCGCTGCTGCCTTCCATGCCTCCTCTTTGAAAGGAAAGGTGCAGAGGTGGCAAAGAGGAGGCATGGAAGGCAGCAGCGCCAAGGCCTTCAAGGTCTCCCACACAATCACCCCCAGCCTCCTTGTCGTTGCTGCCGCGCCGCAGAAGGGGCGGGTTCAGTGCTCGGAACCTCTTGGCCCCCAACACCAGTATCCGCCGCCCTTCCGCGGCGGCAGAGGCCGGAGGAGGCCGGATCTGGCACTGGAGGCCTTGAAGGCCTCTGGCGCGGCGGCTCTGCCCTCCCTCACCGGCTGCCGCGGAAAGGCCCGGTGGCAGTGCTGACGGGCCAAGAGGCCTCCAGCCTGCCATCAGGCCTTCCACGGTGGCGGCTAGGAGGATGGGGCTGGCCTATGCCGCTGCACCGCTGCTTTTCCCGCGGCGGCAGCGGCGCCAGGGGAGGCCTTCAAGGTAAGTAAGAGGGAGGGAAGGGAGGGAGGGAGGAGGCAGGGAAGCGAGGGAGGGAAGGGAAGAGAGGAGGGAGGCCAGGGACTTTTGTTCCCAATGGCGGCGCGCTTGCACATGCGCCGCCATTGGGAACAAAGGCGACTTGAGCATACGCGATTTGGTATATTGGGGGGGGGTCCGGAACGGATTCCCTGCGTATACCAAGGGCCACTGTACTTAACAGCTACAAGGGCGTGGTTTATGCCACAGGGCAGCATTTATAACATTCCCTTTTGAAAGACAGGAAAAGTAATTAAAGATTACTTTCAAATAATGAAAATGTACAAAGACACATTTTTAAAAGATGAAACTGATTAACTGTCACATTAACTACTTTCTGGATCATTCTGAATTAACTAATTCCTTATTCGTTGGATTTATGAATTGTAACTAACACATTTTTAAAAATAATTTCCCAGACTCACCCCCATCCACAGACTGGAAAAATCCACTGGCAAAATATTAATCTGTAAATCTTGCTAGCTTTTTTGGGTGAGGGACAGAAAATATGAGACCAGTTGCCTAAAATCTGATTTCAAGTCCCAACAGTGCTATATTCAACATGATTGAATATAAAATGGATGGATGGTCTCTTTTCACTTGATCAGCCCATGCAATGGGCTAGAAGTGCTTGGAGGATTGCAATACTTTCTTCAAAGGAAAGACAAGAAGTAAGGACCTGGAGCATGGGGGAAGGTAAATAGAAAGAGTAAAGCTCAGAGGATGTTTATATAATCATACATTTATTCTATTAAAAGTATTCACTAGGCTCCTTTAAAAGGCTCAAGAAAATTTATACTAAAGTTACCATTTAAAGAACCCCAAACCACAAAGCATGGCACAGAAACAGATTAACCAGCCAAGTGAAGCAAAACACTGCCTTTCTGAAAGGTTTACAAGAAAACCTCAAAAGGATGATCATTCCATAGCTTGGTAAAAAGATCCTGTTTCCATCCATGGCAGTTGTCACTTCCCTGAGTTGGCACACATAGTAGGGCCTAATTAGAGCAAAGATGGCTTAGGGGACTGCTTGAGGAAGAGGACATCTGTGGGGTTCAGGTCATGTGAGGCTATATATGTAAGTAGATGGTGGGCTTCATGTTAGTGTGCTGATGAATCTGTCCTGGGTTTTAAGAGGGATTTAACAGAGTTCTCCAAATTGCTGAATCTATTTGGAGAATAGCATTGCCACCCCACTGATTTGGAAATCACCAAGTACCATTAAAAGCATTGAACTGAAACTCAGGAGAAGACTGATATCTTACATAAGTTGAAGATGAGTAGGCTGTTGATGTTCACATCTCCCCATGTCTGCTAACAGATGTGCAGTAGCTTCTTCATCACTAACTGAAACATCTGAGTTTTCTTCAAGAGCAACTCCCTCCCCAAGCTAAACAAACGATGTTATTCTAGACAAGTCTGAATGCAGCATTATAAGAAGATCTTCTTCATTCAAGTCAGGGCACAGCCTACACAAACAGAGCTGCTAGAAAATGAACTTAGCTAAAGCAACAACCTTGTTGGTCCATCTAACTCAGTATTGTCTACAGGAAAAATAACTGTAGCTGGAGGCTGTTTTGCCTTGCAACTCCCATTAGTGTTAAGCATAAGCAATGATGAAGGATTGTGATAACTCCTATTCGACAGCCTCTGAACCACAACTTCTAACTCCCAGTCTACTCTAAGAATAACTCAGAGAATAATTAAATCTTTACTACCATTACAACAAGAGGCAATGAACTGGTAGTGACCTTTCCCCATAAAGCATGTGCTTTTCCATTGAGATGTGGCTCTTCCCATACACATTCTAGTTGTTCTTTCTGTCACTTGACATTGTTATAAGGATGCTGCCACAGCTCCTTAAATGTATTCTTTCACAGGGAATTATTCTTGCACTAATTTTGTTTGTTATCTGACTGGAACCATTGGGATAGATCTTCCAAGTTTTCAAAGACCAGTGGCCTTTGGCTATTCATCAGTAGTCACCCATTGGCTGCTATTCTATCAGGTCTCAGCAGAGGAAAAGATGGGAAGCAGAGTGTCATCATCAGCAATAGTGAGAGACAAGCTCCTTTTGGCTCCTTATCTCCCTGTCCCCCACAGGGCCATTTAAAATATTTCATCCCAGTGAATCATTTTAAAAATTGGTCTCTGATTTTTTTCTTTCTTCTTCTTCCACCTCTTACTCTTTCTTATTCTTTTCCTTTTTGTGTGTTTTAGACTGTAAGCCAAAGGTCAGCGACAATCTTCATATTGATCAGCAGAATGTGATGGGAGCAATTCCCCCCCCCCCCGGTTGCATAGCAGAGTAGAAATGCTGTAAGCAAAGTGTTCACACACTTTGCGTCAAACTATCTAAATATCTAGGATCATTTGTCTCTATTCCAAATCAGATTCCCTAGGCTCTAGCCAGGAGGCTGAGTCTTAACAGATGGTAATTTGAACTGGACAAGTGTGAGGTGCTGCTTTACAGACCTTCCCAAATTTTTGACAAGGCAGGTTTGTCTGTGATTAATGAAATCACTTTGTCCTGAACTGAGCTTTATTTGATTTGGCCCTAATTTTTTATAAGGTTGTTATACCTCTTTTCCTTTGGGAATATTTTGTAACAGGTCAAGGGCATTGATAGAAAGGGACAGTGCTGAGGAAGATACAGGGAAAAGGAAAGCATTCACAGACTCACCTTTTTAATGACACAAAAGGAAAAGAAATTATACTGTGGTTTTAGCCATTTAGGTAGGGCGAGGATGGTGAGAACTGAAGAAGAAAGCAGGGATTTCAGTTGTAAGGGCCTGACTCTCCAGTTTTCATGGGGCATTTTGAGATGAGAGGTGAGGATGCCCAGCTCTGGACAAGAAAAAGGTCTGTATGAAAACTTTCAGCCCAGATAGGAGAAGAATACTTTGCAATAATTTGCAAGGTCTAATTTATGTGTTGCTGCAACTTCCAAAGACTTTGCCAGGGTAGTGGTGGTGTGTGTCTTTGAATTTAGTTTCTTGATCTGGAACACAGTCCTTTTTGCTAATTTCCCAACATCATTATGACAAATCTCTCATGTTTCCAATAGACTATAATGCTTTTATTTTCCCTCATTTGTTTATCGCAATTCCATCCCATTATTTGCCCCAAAAGCTTGAGATACATGAATTTATCCTATTTTATATCCACATCAACGCTGTGATATAGGGTAAGCCAAGAGTCCCAAGCCATTCTTGGAGTTCTGTCTCATGATTTAAAGCAGGAATGGGCAATTGTACCCCTCCAGATGATTCCTGCCTACAAGAGCCATCAGCTGTAGCTAACAAGGGTCCAAAATAGATGAGCCAAATAAAGTGGCCAGTTTGGGAGCATGACATTCAAACAAAGCAGCTGGAGGTCATGCAGAGAGTGCACTGAGTCAGGAAAAAGCCAGAACAAAAAGAGTGGTGAAAAGCCACTCTTGCCAGCATCCTGTTCAGGACTGCAGTGGTGGCCCGCTTTGAGAGCGAGCCATGTGGTTGCCTTTGGCCACTCCTTTTGTAGAGTCTACTTGACACTGAAGTCAGTGGTGGAGGATTATGGAACTTTTTGTCCAAAAAGGGGCACAATTGCACACCCCTTTTTAAGGAGCTTATCACATGAACTTTAAAAGCGTCTCAAGTCTCCGAGGCTGGACCAGGTACATGGGATGGAGGTGGGGATTATCACATGCTAAATCATTGCCTGATTGCCATCTTACTTCAGCCTGGATCCAAGCCGGGTTGCAGCCTTGCTCTGCCAGCACTTTCTAGAAGTCAGAAGTGGGTGGAGCATGGCTGGGACCTGGGCTGATGGTGGGCGGTGATTAGGCAGTGATGTAGCATGTCATAATTCCTGCCTCCATCCTGTGTCCCAGCTCCAGCCCAGGCTTGAAACACTTTTAAAGTTCATGTGATAAGCTTGTAAGACTGTTTTGGTGCAGGTTTAGTCAACTTCAGAATTAATAAGAACAGTCATCTATGACTGGTAAACTAATTCTCCATAAGATAGGCAAAATTGAAAAAACCTAAATCCAAGCTTAGCAGTGATAAAGTAAAATGTTAAGATGCATAAAGTAAAATGTTTAAGATGCATTTGGAGATTTATACTTGAGAGAAACATTTGAGTAAGCATAACAGTGATATGATTCTGCAAAGGCCCGTAGCTAAAAGCTATAAATATTATGATGGCCAGATTAGCAAAATTTATTAGTGGTAGTGGTTCTGCTCCTAGTTTATGTTTCCAGAGGGAATAGGAAGTAGCACAGAAAACTCTCACCATATTTTCTTAAACCCAGATTCAGGAATTTAAAATTGATCAACTCCAGCAGCAGATTAGTAATCAGAGAAGATAACATTCTTATTAAAGATATTGTTGGTTACACATTTCATTTTCAAAAACGAATGTCTATTCCATCTGTGGATATTTTTATTGTTATTATTTTTGCTCCAGGACAGTTTTCATTTGCCAGAAAAAATTCAAAATATTGAGAAGTTTCACTCTTTAGAACAGCTGCAAATGCACCCCCAGTCACCCACAAACCCCCAACAAATGGCAAGTGTGGTAGAAGCATACTTGTCTGTGCAAAAGACAAATGGAGAGATTTAGGAATACTTTAGAGCTGCTTTCTTCTCACAGCCCCTTTCCTTCAAATTAGGCCAGTGGGGCTTTGTTAAACTGTAGTCCTGTAGCATAAAATGTAATACTTTATATAGAATCATAGAATCATAGAGTTGGAGGAGACCACAAGGGCCATCCAGTCCAACCCCCTGCCATGCAGGAAATCCAAATCAAAGCATCCCCAGCAGATGGCCATCTAGCCTCTGCTTAAAGACCTCCAAGGAAGGAGACTCCACTACACTCCAAGGGAGTGTGTTCCACTGTTGAACAGCTCTTACTGTCAGGAAGTTGTTCCTAATGTTGAGGTGGAATCTCTTTTCCTGTAGCTTGCATCCATTGTTCCGGCTCCTAGTCTCTGGAGTAGCAGAAAACAAGCTTGCTCCCTCCTCAATATGACATCCCTTCAAATATTTAAACAGGGCTATCATATCACCTCTTAATTTGTAAACCACCAATGTTAGCTTTCCTATAGGGTTGCCAATTTAGAATTATCCCACACCCTGAGATTTGTAGGCCAAAAATTGAGAACTAAGAAAAGCCCTGGTGATGTCATTAAGTATTATGCATTAAGAACCAATCACAGTTGCTTAGAGCTTGAGACAGAAAGAGATAGAGAAAATATATTGATGGCCTGGTACAGATTGGCCCTTTGCGACGCGCCCATGACATGCTAGGGTTGCTCGGGGACAGGGCGTGCACATGCCCCGCAACCCTAGCACATCATGGGCGTGCCATAGCTGGTGTGCGCAGCGATGACGTGCAAGTAGCACAGTGTCCAAACAGGTCTGCACCGTTGGCATGTCATTGCACCGTCACTGGCGCTTTGGCACAGTGCAAGTACACCACAAAAAAGGAGCACTCCTTTCTTGCTGCACAGCAGCATCACGCAATTTGGTTGCTGAGGCGCTGCTGCAGAGCAAGGAGAGGCACCTCCCCGTCAGCTCTTTTTGGCACTCTGTATCGCGCTGATGTTTGGAAGTTAAGATTAAAATTGGAAATGTAAGTCTTAGCTAAAAGGGATGTTTCCTAGATTAAGATACTGAGCCCCCGTTCTCACTGGGGAATTTTCCCTGGGTGGAACCGCGTCGAATTTGCTAAGCCTGTACCAAATCTCCCTGAAAAGAAGTTTCCACTAGTTTTTACCTTGATTGATACAATTTGCCCTGCTGAAGTTCCCATTTGCAGTAGCACTTTAAAATGGAGCCTCCTTTGTTGTCAATCAAATTCACTTCTGCTTTCGTCAAAGGTGACGTGTCCTACAATCATTGGCCAACAGAATGCGTGCTTCCCCCCTCCTTTAAAAAAAAACCTGGCGGTAGCATTTACATATTCTGTCAACTTGTCAAATTTAAAAACCTCCATGTATGTGCATGTGTTGTGTGCCTTCGGGTCGTTTCAGATTCCCTTCTCTCTTCATCCTCTTTCTTGCTTTCCCTCCGATTTCCACCT
>NC_056522.1:108377914-108419313 GCF_019175285.1 Sceloporus undulatus | reverse complement strand
CATAATGCCATCTCTCCTTCCCTTCTCTTTGCATCCTCTTGCATTTCTTCCATTTTCCACCCCATAATGCCATCTCTCCTTCCCTTCTCTTTGCATCCTCTTGCATTTCTTCCATTTTCCACCCCATAATGCCATCTCTCCTTCCCTTCTCTTTTCACCCCAATGCCATCTCCAGTCACATATAAGCAGCACAATACGCATGTACAATATGTGTACATATACACATACATGTAGCACAAGCATTCACACATTGTATCAATTTGCCAAATTTGAAAGGGAAACATATGTAGCACAAGCATTTGCATAGTCTGTCACACACACTCACAAAAAATAATTTAAAAAATGCCGCTTGCAAAGCAACCGGTGCGAAAGGGGAGGCATGTTCTGCCCACTGCCCACCCTCTGACCTTTAACCCTCCCCCTAAACTTGACCCAATCATGACCAAGTCCACATTTGCAGGCGCCCAGGAAGAAGCAGGTTTTCTCAAAAGAAGTGGGGGAAAAATGCTTTCAGAAAACCTGCTCTGAGGGGGATTTGCCCCAGATCCGGTGTGCAAAACCCCAATCCTGGTGTGTAAAAACCAGCACCAGTGGGAACTTCCCACTTTTAATCTGGTTTGGGATTCGGGCTAAAAGGTAGTCTGAATGGCCTCTGTATGCAAATTGCAGCAAATTAAGCAAATTATTGCAAGCTATCGCACTCCTATGTGAGCTGGAAGTTTGTATACATCCCTTCTTCTTCTTCAGAACTGGGCATCTTCATCTCTCACCTAGAGATGTCCTATGAAAACTGGAGATTCAGGCCCTGAGAAATGACAGCCCTAATTTCCAGTTCTCACCATCCTCACCCTACCTAAATGGCTGAAATCACAGTATAATTTCTTTTTCTGAGGTACATGCAGGTTATACCATTGTTTGATAGGAATATATGGTAGGGATGCCCTCCTTCTTCAGCTCTTTTACACTGTCAGGAGCTACCCCTAAGTCTCAGATGAAATCCTAGTTACTGGATGGCCCTTTAGGTCTCTTCCAACTCTTTGATTCTATGATTCTGTCTCAGGGCCTGGGATGTTCTTCACTTGGCAACAACTATTTGCGAAAAAAGAAACAAACAAGCTTCATTTATTCAGTTGGCCCTTCTTATACACAGATTTTTTATACACGGATTCAAGCATACACGGTTTGAAAATGTTCCAAAAAAGTATAAATTTACCTTGATTTTCCATTTTTTATAAGTTTTATACAATGATTTAGCTATCTCATTATATTTAATGGGATGAGCATACACGAATTTTGTTATACACGGGGGATCTTGGAACCAAACCCCAGCGTATAACAAGGGTCCACTGTATACTGCTTCATACCACCTAAGCAGTGTCTAAGTGGTTTACAACTGTAAGCTAATTTGCCCCCATCAATCTGGGTACTCATTTTAGCAACCTCGGAAGGATGCAAGCCTGAATCAAGCTTGAGCCCTTTTGCTGGTCTTGAACTCGCAACCTTGTGGTTTTGAGTGAGTGGCTGCAGTACAGGCATTTAACCACTGAGCCACCAGGGCTCTTAAGCAAGGGGTAATTGCTTGCTGTGTAGCACTTTATGTGCTGGATGTTGTTTGGGTTTTGGACATGTCCCCTGAGAACATCAGATCCCTCTCTGAAGTGACAGGTAGAGTGTCTCTACCCTGCATTTCCACTCTTCTTCACATATAGACAGGGAAGGAACAGAAAAATGCTTTCAGATGGCCGCTTACAAAAAGCAGCTGTGTCCAACATTGGGAATCAGTTGGCAGCTGCAAGTGTTGGCTGAAGGGCTTCAAATAGTGGGAGAGGCACCTCTGTTGAGAGGCTCCATGTGCCAAATTAGGTCTGCAGCCTAAAGGTTCTTCTCTCCTGTGAGGCTGAGTTCTTTGTTAATCATCTAGTTGGGTAATCTTTCCAGCTTGTGACTCAATCCTGTTTAACAATTGTTTGAGATATTCACTAATGAAAATCATTTATGTCATTTTGTCTTCGAAGAGGCAAAGAACTGAAATGGAAGCCAAGGTGCCAAAGCTGTTACATTGCAAATGGTGATGATGAGTCAATGTTTTATTTAGCTATTCATCTACAAAATGTTTTAACTTTTTTTTTTTACAAGTGCCTCGAGGATTCCAACACCCGTCTTCATGACTAAAATGTGTCAGAGCACTTCTGATCCACACATCTACTGGGGGGGGGGGGAGACACCTTATCCTGATAGAGTTTGTCTTGCAACAGATTAGACACCTCTTTTCCAAATACCAGTGTAATGGAACAAAATATCTCTTCAGTTTTTCTTAGCTGGAATTATTTTCAACAATCACTAGAAGTGGATGCTACGACAGAGAATGAAAACAAATTTGAGGACTCAGAATTTGGAAAGTTACTTTTACTTTTTTTTTAAAAAAATCAACTTGTTAATTATGCAGTTATGAAGAAAGTAGTTTGATGCTGTTCATGCACATTTTTTTTAAAAAAAAGTAATTAATTATTTTATATTTGGTTCTTTCTGTTGCCTTTTGTCACATTGCTTTTCCATAGCTTTTTGAACAACTCACACCTTGGTATTGATAAATGAATAGCTGAAAACTTTTTTTTTTTAAAAAAAATCCATACAAAATGCTTTTTAAAATGTCCCCAAATGCCATGAAAAAATACTTTAAAGTAGAAATGTTAACTACTTGTTATATTCCATTCTAATGGGATGCTGCTGTCATTTGTTATGCTACTTTTGAAAGGACAAAAAGCTAACTCAATAAAAGTTACCCTGTTGTTTTTAGCTTGTAAATTTCAAGGTCTGTAATGATTTCAAAGACACACATATTATTATTTGAGTTCTTGTCCATGGCCTGGACCATGGACAAGATCAAGAATTGCCTTGATCATGGAATGTTCCATGTCAGTTAAATCATCTCTTATATGGAAGGAGCTTGTACCATCTAGCGTTGCCAGAATGAAAATTGGAGAGGGTGCCTCTGAGTTTAATGATTGTGTAGAAGGAGGGATTTCAGCAAACGTTGCTTATCACACAACTAGGTAACAAGCAACACCTGCTGATATAGCCTCTTCTGTAGTGTGTCTTCAACAGCCTTCAGGCAAACCTGTCATGAGGTTGTTTAGACAAAGGCGATTATCACACACAAAATCTGCACTGGGTTACGCATGAGCTGTAACCATCAGTGATGGAAAATCCCATTCTTGAAAAGGTGCCAGAGAAGCCTGGATTGGATATTGGCTGCCTACAGCCCAGATGGGGCAATGGGATAAGATATGTCACTGATGGGTACAACCTGCATGTAACCCGACATGGATTTTGTGTGCGATAATCTCCATAATTTTCTCAGAGGAGGTTTGACTTGCTCTGAGGCTGAGAGAGTATGACTTGCCCAAGGACACCTGGTGGGTTTCCATGGCTGAGTGAGGATTTGAACACTGGTCTCCAGCATTGTAGTCCAATGCTCAAACCTTGGTGGCTCTTGATACTCCCTCTTGCTTGTTGTTGTCTGCCTCCAAGTCATTTCCACCATTACAGTTACAGAAGCCCTCTAGCCATGATGTATGCATATGCCCAGGAGCCAAGTGAGTAGGACAACAGAGTTTGGTTAAAAGTGTGTGGTGTTGTTAATACACTACTAATCATAGACAATTTTTTCACCCATTTTATTTTCATCTGGATTAGATGCTGCAGTGGATCAGGGAGGGAGTAATAAAGTCTTAACTAGTACTTTCATCACTGAATAGCTAGAGTCACCAAGTTTTCTTTATAAACAGTCCTTTTTATATAGTGATCAAAGCAGTGGTCTTCAAAACAGTCATTTGAAGGTGCTGTGTTCCCTTCAGACAGGATTTCTCTAGAGTACCACTTTGTGCACATAAATGATTTGAGGACTGCAGCTGGAGTTAAAATTGGTCAGACTTTGAGAGAAACGAGGTCATAGACTCAGAGATTAAGAGGAGTGCTCACAAACTGGAAAGATGACAGTAAATTGCACATATTTCTCACCTTTAGACTACATTCTAGATGGAGAAGTCAGGAAACAGTAAATAGCTGAAACAGAATGGATGTACTTTTAGTTTTACCACTGCATATACTGCTAGCTGCCTTCTTCATGCTTTCATCTGATCCATCCAGTCCCAGGACATTTGTAGCTATCTGGTAAGTCATTGATCCCTTATAACATTTTAGAGTCAAACAGCATTTTCCTCCTCTTGGTCCTTTCTCTGTTTAAATATTCACTTCTGGGTGGGGTATGGAGTGAAGAAACTGTTTCATTCTAGAAAACAAAATAGCACCAGCAGTATTTTATGTATTTTTAAAAACCCATTATCCTCACCTAATCTTTCACTTCTTCAATTTCAATCCTAAGGTGAGCTCTGTTGAGTATATAACTGATAAATGTCTGAAAAACATATATGTAAAAGCACTTACATTTATTACTCCTATCTGTGACATGACACAGCCCTTTCTAAAGTACGTTTGATCCAGAATATCACTTCAATGTTATGGAATACTTTGAATATGTGGTTGTTTTACAAAAGAGGAATGTTTCTTAAAGAACAGGGCTTGCTAAATTCAGCTTCCATACAGATAGCCAAATCCTTGCAGAGCTTTGGATCATGATCAGCATATTAATAAAAATTAAGAAGGGACCTCACATAACCTTCAAATAGAACCTCATGGACTTTATTATATATACTTTCGAGATGTAAATGTCATGTTGGTTGACAGCATTTGTCTATCTTCAATCAATGAATAGAAGTATGAGGCTCCTGGTTTTAATGAAAGTTTCCTTCAAAAATAAAATAAAACGGTATATGATCCCCCTCCCATTCTGCATTTGGGGCATGATTGTGACTAGGCAGATGAGACAAATAAGGATACAAATAAATTCACAGAGCAGCCAAAGGGGCTTTCCCCTAATCAGTACTGAGGAGAGAATTAAAAAATAATTAGTTTCCTTTTCTGTAACCTAGTCATCATTTAAACAGGAAGGAAAAAATGCGAATAGAAGATAGGAAAACGAATTAGATCAGTGGGTCTTTGAGGCAGAGTTGTCTCTCTGGATAACAATAATGTTGGTGTTCATGTGGCTGTCCAGTTTTTATATAACTCTTCTCTTTCTTGTCGCCGCCATTTTTTAAATCTCATTTTGGTCATATATGATGTTCCTCTTCTGCTCATAGAGCATCCCACCCTTGGCTTGAATTCCTGAAAGCTGTGGAATAGGTCTCTTATACTTCCTTGTATGTTTTTGGCTCCTATTTCTCTGTGTTGATTATAGCACACTAATTGCTGAACAGTAGCATTCTTGATTCCAGTTTTGTTCCTTTCTTCATTTGCTTTTGCTTCTCATCTTTCTTTAACTGCTTGAAGTGTTTCCTCTGTCATCCACTGTTTCTTCTTCTCCTTTTTGGCTACAGTCATCTTTTTGGATTCCTCTTCGATTGGGTCCCTGACTTCTGTCCGTAGTTCATCTGGTTTCTAGTCAACTGAACTTAATAGTGCAAATCTTTTTTTC
This sequence comes from Sceloporus undulatus, assembly GCF_019175285.1. Taxonomy (NCBI): domain Eukaryota; kingdom Metazoa; phylum Chordata; class Lepidosauria; order Squamata; family Phrynosomatidae; genus Sceloporus; species Sceloporus undulatus. The sequence continues at coordinate 108,413,777 of NC_056522.1, read as the reverse complement.
AAACATTCTTTAAATTCTGTTGGAATGTTTTCTAGATCATATTTTGGCATGGATATTTATTTGGTGTTCTTATTTATTTATTTATTTGGAATATTTATACCCGACTATTTCTGTGTTTTATTGAAATTATTATTATTATTATTATTAACCTTTATTTATGAAGCGCTGTAAATTTACACAGCGCTGTACATGCAATCTTTTTAGTTAGACGGTTCCCTGCCCTCAGGCTTACAATCTAAAAAGTGTATTGTGACCCACCTTGATCCGTAGGGGGAGGAGGGAGGGAAATAAATAAATAAATAAATAAATAAATAAATAAATAAATAAATTTTCCTGCTGTGGCATTTGAATGACCAATGATTTGGTGTGTTATTGATTTCTTTCTGAACTCCAATGTAGCAATTCTCAATTTCTTCCTCTTCTGCCTCTGTGGTTGGCACATATACTTCAATTATGGACATGTTTCTCCATAAGGTTCCTCTGACAGAAACCTTATTGGAATAATTCAGTCGGACTTTACCCTATATCCTTTTACTGATTTTGCTGTGTTTTACTCTCTATTAATGCTACTCCATTCTTTCTCCTTTTTCCTTATCGTTAGTAGAACATTGTATAGATATCCAACTTGAAATGTCCCATTCTTGTCCATTTTAGCTCACTCACTCCCAATATTGCTAGGTTTATTCATTCCATTTTCTTTTTTCCTATATCTACTTTCCCTTGACTCATAATTCTCACATTCCATGTACCGATAACATGTGTAGTACAGCTCCAGATCTTCTCTTCATTTTAAGATGTGTATGTTGCATGGTTTACCATCTGATTTAGTTCTGCTGTACCCTTGACCACATCTCTATTTGCATTTGCCCTTTATTCTACCCTTTTAGTCTCTTTATCCTGTCCCTCTCGCCTGTTCTGTCTTGGATCGTCTCATCTTGGGATTTTCTTAGTAAAAAGTTATTGGAAGTTCTTTTGCATCCCTCTATGCAGTGCTAACACAAGTTAGCTATGATTACACTGCTTTGGTGTTGGAAAGATCATCCAACATTGTCACCCATTGCTACTGCTGCTGCCCAGAAGTTACCACCTTAGTATATTTCTATTTCCTTCTTTTCCTCCCTTCTCAAATTAACCCTCCCCTGATTTATTTCTTTCCACTTTCAATCTGCCCTCCTCCCTTTTTTACCTCCTCAGTCTCTCTCCACACTAGTCCATCCTCTTTTTTGGCTCCTTCCCTCATGCTCTTCAGGCTGTGATGGTGTCTGGCAGTGGTGGCAGTGACAGTGGTAAGGATCCAATGTCCTTCCTCTCCTCTTGTTGTCCATCCTCTTCAGTCCTCTGGTAATGATCTGGCCATGGTGGACAAGATTCATCAGTGGTGGGTGATGATTTGGGCAGCTCTCTGGCTTTGAAGCTCTCTGCCTTGGTGCCATTTCCAGTCCTTTAGCTTGTGACCAGAATGATCGGTGGTGTCAGGACAGCAACAGGGGTGGTGAGGTTCCAGTGACCCTCCAGCTGCTTGTGTTCTGGCCCTGTGGACGTGCTGATCTGTGGTGGGGGGACAGCAGTGGGGGCAGCAAGGTTCCAGCAGCCCTCTGGCTGTTTGCTTTATGAGCCTCTGACCACAATGATTCATGGCAGCAGACAGCAGTAGTGATTGCTAGGTTCCAGCAGCACTCCAGCTGCTTGCTTTCCAGCCCTCTGTATTCAGTGCTCTGTACTCAATATCTGCTATACAAATTACAGAAACACACAACCAATAGGTTCTTTCTGCTTGTGCAGGGACAAGGTTGTTCATCATACAGAATCTTGTTAACCAGGCTACTTAGCAAACAATTTAGTGATCTTTTTCTTTTTTAAAAAAGTTCTTGACCTTTACTACATGGAAATTCAGGAAACTATACTGTCCACAATATTGTGGATTCTGTTTACAAATCACATTTATGACACAGCTTGATCCTAATCATTTTATTGAGAAGTAGATTTCATTGCTTTAAATGGGATTGCAATTAGATTGAATTAGATTATAGATGCAAACTGAAATATAAAGGTGAGTCTGAGATTATCATCTAATCTAAATCCTAGAACACATAAGAGACATTGAGCATGTCAGGAGCCCTTCCTGAAAAAAAAAAAGTTTGAAAACACTGAAATTATCCATAGGGAAAAATAGTCACTTTGGAATGTATAAATGATCTGTAGCAAAATACTTTAGCCTGTCAAAATCAATTTCCCTTATTTTCTTACATTTACTCAATGTTTCTAAAATACTTATGTCTTAGTTGCAGCTGTTAGTAATTTTTAAAAAAAATAGTAATAAAAGATTGTGGGTAGGTGGGGAACACACTATACTTGAATTTTTAATATTCACAGCACAAGTATTTTAAAACAGAGTTTTATATAAAGAAAGATTCCAGCTTTCTGACAAAAATTAACATAGTTTTTTGTGAGTTTTTCGGGCTATGTGGCCATGTTCTAGAAGAGTTTCTTCCTGACGTTTCACCAGCATCTGTGGCTAGCATCTTCAGAGAATGCTTGCCTAGAAAGGAGTTGGGTATATATAGTGTGTGACCTGGAAAGGCAGGAGTGATTTGCATGTGTATTGTTCTGTTGCTAATGGCAGGCCTCAGGGTGGGAGGGTCTTTCCAGGACACACAATATATATATATATATATATATATATATATATATATATATATACACACACACACACACACACACACACACACACACACACACCCAACTCCTTTCCAGGCAAGCATTCTCTGAAGATGCCAGCCACAGATGCTGGCGAAACGTCAGGAAGAAACTCTTCTAGAACATGGCCTTATAGCCCGAAAAACCCACAAAAAACTATGGATGGCAACCATGAAGGCCTTCGACTTCACAAAAATTAACATGTTATGTGTGTATGGCACTGTGCTTCACATACATTATCTAGCTATAATCTGACAAGAATCTTCTAAAATAAGGCTGCTGCCACACTGCAGAATTAATGCAGTTTGGCTCTGCTTTAACTGCAATGGCTCCACCATATCGAATGCCAGGATTTGTAGTTTGTTGTGGCACTAGAGCTCTCTGACAGAAAAGGCTAAATATCTTACAAAACTCCAAATCCCAGAATTCCATTGCATTATGCCATGGCAGTTAGTGATGTCAAATTGGATTATGTCTGCAGTATAGATGCCGTCTCAGTCCGTGCAGATGACAGAACCAAGATTGGGGGAGAGCAGCACCTTGTAAGTTCATGGCAGAAGTGAGATTGTTGGGGGGGGGGGAATATGTTAATTAACAGATCACTTTAATACCCAGTTTGAGCCTATGCTATTTCACTGCAATAGCTCTTTTCTGCTCCTAAATTGGAACAGTTTCTTTGTTATCCTTTTATGTCAACCTGCCTTCTACAAGAGTCCTCCATTTGTAACTCCCATCAGCCCTAGCTAACATAGCAAATTGATGGAATTTATAGTCCAGAACATCTGAGAGCACCAGTGTGGAGACGTCTGGCCTATATCATCGATCTTAACATCTCACAGCTTATCCCAAAAGGTAAATGGTCCCTGGAAGAACCGAGACATTCCAGCTCTCTCTATTTGATTATACCTGCATATTCATGGTTTGCATGATTTTGCAGCAAAACTTTTTCTTGAAATCTCTCAGGTTTCCCTCACTCCCTCTCCATTGTATTCTTCTTCCTTCCTCTCCAATTGAACACATCTGGCCTCAGAGAATATTTCAAACATTGATATTTGCCGATTTCAACTGAACCCATTTTAATGATTATTCTTTAATCAAAATATTAAAATATTATGCTATTTAAGGATTAGGATCATTTTATTCTGTTGCTGGTATTCTTCTTTCCATTGTTTGAGCTCTGTGAATCCTGAAAAAAATAACCCTATTAGCTAATTTTCATATGACACCAAAAGTAAATAAGGACAAATTTCATTTTGAGAAATAGTGGGTTACTTTAAATTGACCTGGAAATTGAAAATGAAAAGCCCTTGATAATGCCAGGCGTTCCCTTGGAATACTTTGGAATGGGGAAAATGTCATGTAGATCTCCAAACTGAAACTGATTTGTACAGGACCAAAACCTGGGTCTTTCCAAGTTTTTTTTTTGGAGGGGGGGGGGTGTCTGAAAAAGCACTCAGATCATCTGTTTGTTCTGGTTCTTAACCCTGCTCATAAAACAAACTATGCAACATATGCATGCTAGATTAAAATAAACTAGAAAGAATGTGGTAGAAGATGAGATTCTCACGTTGCCGCTTTTCTGTCATGCTAAAGAACTGATCCAATCCATTGTTCTGTTTCATATTATGTACCATAATATAGAAGCTGTTTCTCCTCTCTTCTCAACAGCATTTTAACAAACTATTTAGCTCTAAGACAAATTTAATTACCAGTGACAAGAGTCTAGTAAAATACTGTCAGACCTGTATAACAGGTCTGCTGTTATATTGCCAAGGCCAATTAGATAGAGGGCCTTTCCCCTCTGACAAGTCCCAGTGGAGGAAATGAAGATTTAAGTCTGTTTGACAACTTATAGGCACATAGAGAGCCTTTAAACTGCTGTGCTCTGATCCATGCTTTTGTCCAAGTAAGTTCCAGTGAAGACTCTGGAACTTACACATTGTGCAAATACTCTTGGACAGGGGATAAAACTTTTTAATTTAGGTTCTAGTTGAAACTAAGCAGTTTCAAGGCCCCCTGGTTTCAGTGCAAGGGTTAAGCACATGTTTCATGTCCCATGGGGGTACTTAATATCTCTCTCTTAAAATCCAGGGACTTAAAAGTGCATATATTTTTACCCTGATTGTGTCCTAAATTTGTTATATAACAACATGCACAATTATGCACATTGTAGGAAGAACCTGGTGGGAAAAAGACTAAAGCAATTTGCAGAGGTATTTTTAATTTTGTTATGTTCCTGAACATGACTGCAGATCATACAACAAAGAGGTGAGGAAAGTGCAGTAACATCAGGGACTTATTACAAGAGATAAACTGTACAGTACAGATAACAGAATGGTAAATTCAACATTGGGATGCCCTTTTTAGTAGTCAACCCCATATTTCTTTTAGCTATGCTTGAACAAAATGTACACCTATATCAAGTTTGGGTTCAAAGGCAGTACTTCTAGGGGACAGAATGGCACGTTACAGACCGCCCAGAAGGGGCAGTCTCACGCCGCTGCCAGTTGCAGCATCCGAGAACCGCAGCAGCCAAACGGTGCGATTCCCGGACGCTGCAAAGAAGGAGCGCGAAAATCGCGCTCCTTCCTGCACCCCGGAAGGGATGCCGCAAGTGCCGAAGTGTGCACTCGCAGCATCATTTCTGGGGCGCGATGTGTGGACGCAGCGTGTCCGCTACATCAAGATGGCGACGGCCGTGTGGAATGGTCGCCGCCATTTCGTATGGACTCAGTCCGTGCTAGGGTTAGGAGCATCTGAAAGAGACGCCCCTTTCTAACCCTAGCACGGACTGAGTCTGTCCTAGGGTGCCCGTCTGTAACGGTCCAATATTTCCTTATACTATGGCTACTATGGCTAGAATCCCATTGGTGACATATGTCTGAGTTAGTACCCTTATATCAGTAGTTTCACCTCTTAGGGTATTATACAAGAGTCATATCTTGATACATAAGTGGAGTCTGCTGGCATAATTGTTGTGCTTGACATTGCACTTTTAAAGGTGTTGTAGAAGTATGTCCCCAGGACACTGTCTGGGGGGCCTATCACTGTTGCACAGTGGAAGTGGGCATCAGTACAATGTGAACTGTGTGATTTGTTGTTTAGTGGTCCATCTAGTAGCTATATTGGTGCAACTTTATGCCATGCCACTACTCTACAGGATCTTGACACAAGATCAAATAGTCACTTTTCTTTAAAGCTGCTATTCTTCACTGTTGTTGCTTCAGTGTTACATTCTATCCTACTTTAATTTTCTCTCCTCTCCTTAGAGTATGCACATGTGATGGTATCACAACACAACAATGCTAATTGGTGAAATCCAATGTCACAGAAATCTGAATAGATAAACAATCTGAATATATCAAGAACAACCAAGAACAGACACGCATTCTAGACTTTAGGAGAGCGGATTTCAGTAAACTTAGAGAAGTATTGAGGGCAATTCCATGGTCAGAAATACTAAAAGATAAAGGAGTTCAGGACGGATGGGACTTTTTCAAAAGGGAGATACTGAAGGCACAATTTCAAACAGTTCCAGTGAGAAAGAAAAACGGGAGGTGTCTCAAGAAACCAGGATGGATGACTAAGGAACTTTCAACCGAGCTAAGTTTGAAACGGAACATGTATAAGAAATGGAAAAAGGGGGAAATCACAAAAAAGGAATTCAAAGAAATAGCAGGCATGTGTAGGGTAAAGTCAGAAAAGCTAAAGCGCAGAATGAACTCCGGCTTGCTAGAGAGGTTAAGAACAATAAAAAGGGATTTTTTGGATATGTCCGCAGCAAAAGGAAGAAGAAGGAAACGGTAGGGCCACTGCGTGGAGAAGATGGCAAAATGCTAACAGAAGACAGAGAAAAGGCAGAATTACTCAACACCTTCTTTGCCTCAGTCTTCTCAGAAAAGGCAAAGGGTGCTCAACCTGAGGATAATGGAGCAGAGGACAGAATAGAGGAATTTCAGCTCAGAATAAGTAAAGAGATAGTAGAGGAATACCTTATTAATCTAAATGAATTTAAGTCTCCGGGACCAGATGAACTCCATCCAAGGGTATTAAAAGAACTGGCAAATGTAATATCAGAGCCATTGGCAATAATCTTTGAAAACTCCTGGAAAACAGGAGAGATCCCAGCAGACTGGCGGAGGGCAAACGTTGTCCCCATCTTCAAAAAGGGGAAAAAAGAGGATCCCAACAATTATCGTCCAGTTAGTCTGACATCAGTACTAGGAAAGATTCTGGAGCAGATCATTAAACAGAGAGTCTGTGAACATCTAGAAGGCAATGCCATAATCACAAAAAGTCAACATGGGTTTCAGAGAAACAAGTCATGCCAGACAAACCTAATCTCTTTCTTTGATAAAATTACCAGCTTGGTAGATGAAGGGAATGTTGTGGATATAGTATATCTTGATTTCAGTAAGGCCTTTGACAAAGTTCCCCATGACATTCTTGCAAACAAGCTTGTAAAATGTGGGCTAGACAAAGGAACTGTTAAATGGATCTGTAATTGGTTGAACGGCCGAACCCAAAGGGTGCTCAACAATGGCTCCTTTTCATCCTGGAGAAAAGTGACCAGTGAGGTCCCACAGGGCTCTGTCCTGGGCCCAGTGCTATTCAACATCTTTATCAATGACCTGGATGACAGAATTGGGAGCATACTTATCAAATTTGCAGATGATACCAAATTAGGGGGAATAGCTAATACCCCAGAGGACAGGATCAAGATTCAAAATGACCTGAATAGACTAGAAAGCTGGGCCAAAGCTAACAAAATGAAATTCAACACGGAGAAATGTAAGGTATTGCACTTAGGGCGGAAAAATAAAATGCACAGATATAGGATGGGTGACACCTGGCTGAATGAAACTACGTGTGAAAGGGATCTAGGAGTCCAAGTAGACCACCAGTTGAACATGAGTGAACAGTGTGATGCGGCAGCTAAAAAGGCCAATGCTATTTTAGGCTGCATCAATAGAAGTATAGTGTCTAGATCAAAGGAAGTAATAGTGCCACTGTATTCTGCTTTGGTCAGGCCCCACCTAGAATATTGTGTCCAGTTCTGGGCGCCACAATTCAGAAAGGACATTGAGAAACTGGAGCGTGTCAAAGGAGGGCGACAAAAATGGTGAAGGGTCTGGAAACCATGTCCTATGAGGAACGACTTAGGGAGCTGGGGATGTTTAGCCTGCAGAAAAGAAGGTTAAGAGGTGATATGATCGCCCTGTTTAAATATTTGAAGGGATGTCATATTGAAGAGGGAGCAAGCTTGTTTTCTGCTGCTCCAGAGAACAGGACCCGGAACAATGGATGCAAGCTACAGGAAAAGAGATTCCACCTGAACATTAGGAGGAATTTCCTGACAGTAAGGGCTGTTCGACAATGGAATGCACTCCCTCGGAGGGTGATAGAGTCTCCTTCCTTGGAGGTCTTTAAACAGAGGCTGGATGGCCATCTGTCAGGGAGGCTTTGATTTGGATTTCCTGCATGGCAGGGGGTTGGACTGGATGGCCCTAGTGGTCTCTTCCAACTCTATGATTCTATGATTCTATGAATGAATGAGAAAGAAAAAGAGAGAATATTTAATGTGGCATATTCCCAAAATATTTCTTGGCCAACCATTAATAGATAATATGTACCTTACTAGTGTGCAGCCAAAACATAGTGTTAGAAACATATACATATCTGGCCTTGTGACTGCAATAGTCAGGTAGGGCTCAAAATTGTCAAAATTCCATTATATGATTTATTTAGCACAGGTGTGTACACTTTGTGACTTAATGAGTCAAATACAACCTACCAGAAATATATGGTATCCATTCAAATATCAATGAAGGCCTTGTTTTTGCATTTTTTCAAACTACAGAAACAGGAGCCCATGACAGGTCGCCATATATATGGTATGTATGTTGTGTTTGGCTGATTGGCCCATAAATGCCTCAACTACATAGATGATGGAGGACTGTTTGACCTTGTGGATTAAGACTTACAGAAAACTATATTAACAAAATTTTTTGACCCACTGATCAATTCCCACAGATATTGCTTTTATGGGAAGCTTCCCTTTAAGGGAACTGTGGGTCTGACTACTTTTTGTTGGTCTTCCTCCTTCCAACTCCAATTAGCAGTGCCACTGAGAAACAGCTCACTCCATGGGATCAGATCCATCTGATCTTTGGCAGCCTGAAGTACTGTATAAAGTAGGCCTTCGGTATATGTGGGGATCCGTTCCAGACCCCCTCCCCCAATACCAAAATCTATGGATGCTCAGGTCCCATTGTCCTTAATGGTGGTGCAGCCACGTGGCCACACCACCATTGGGCTTGTCCCAATTACATTATTTGCTTGGACTTGAAGGTCACAGTTTTGAAGCCTTAATTGATTAAATGACATTGGATGAATGTCTGTATTACTGTGTTTTTGTGGATTGTAAGTATCTTTGCTTCATGGTCAGTTAGTCTTTGGGAAACTCACTGAGTGGCCTTGGGCAAGTCACATTCTCTCAGCTTCAGAGGAAGACACAGACAAATCTTGCCAAGAAAACCCCATGATAGGCCCATGAGTTGAACAGAAATTCCTCTATTGTTCTTCTCTTCTACAGCACCACTATCTTTGCCCTTCTAGGAAGGAATGAAGCTGCAGTAACACAATGTTTCCAAGTGCCATCCCAAAAGGCATAAGGGATTCCTTATAATCCACCCCGCACACTCAGGTCCTCTGGGAAGAATTTATTGCAACAGAAGAAGACCAGGTTGGCTGCGGTTCCCCAGAGGACCTTTTCATCTGCTGCTCCTAAACTGTGGAATGAACTGCCAGAGGAGATCTGTTGTCTCACCATCCTCGACACCTTTAAAAAGGTCGTCAAGACAGATCTCTTCCGGCGGGCCTTCCCAGCTGGACTTCCCATTAAAAAATAACCCCATCCATCCCTAGTTGTTCTACTCCGTTTATTCATATTTTAACTTTGATAATTAATTTTAATCTTGAATTTGGAATTGACTGTTTTTTTATTTTGGTGGAGGGTTGGGGTTGTGTAATTTTGATTATGTTATGCTACCTATTTTTTATTTCCTTGTAACTCGGTTCGATCTGTAGGGAGGTGTGGCATAATAATAATAATAATAATAATAATAATAATAATAAATAATTAAAGGCATCCCAGAAGACTACTGTGGTTGATGGTATCAAAAACAGCTGAGAGGTCTAACAGGACCAACAGATGATCAAATTCATCTCTCTCCTATAGCCATGCCCCAAACCATATTGAAATAGATCTAGATAACCTGTCTCATCCAGAAATCCCTAGAGCTGACAGTCTACTATACACTCCAATACCTTGCCCAAAAATGTAATGTTGAAGACTGACTGATAGTTTTCCAGTATTGTGGGATCCAGGAGGGGCTATTTTAGCAATGGTGCTTTGACTTCCTCCTTTAAGCATGCTGCAACTCTGCTTTGTTTTAGTGATCACTCCCTCTACCCACCTGTCCAGTTCCCCTCTATCTTTTTTAATGAGTCAGGAAGGGAAAAGAGCTGACATATATATATGGTGGCTGTCACCTCTCCAAGAATTCTGTGTCCATATCCTTGAGTTGCACAAGATCTATTATCACTGGTCAAACAGAGACCAAAGTTGCATCCAATGGATTTATATCTATTGTAGCACTCATGTCAGAGCAGATCTGAGCAATTTTATTAGCAAAGTGCTGGGCTAGGTGTTCACAGCAGGTTGTCTAGTAGTCTTAGTTTTTGTCCTTTGGGCCCACATGGAAAAGACCCCTGGCCACTCAGAATAGCTCCACTGGCTGGCCCTTTCCAGACTAGGTGGCTATCCAATAAGTAGTGGTGGTGGTGCACCAATCTGTCCTGAACACCCAGCTTCAGGCACACATGCTCAATATTTGGAACAGGGCACCTGGTCAAGGGGGTAGAATCCTGCTAAAGTAGTGCAACTCCACCTTCCCACCCACCCACCCATCCTTTGCTGCACAGAGAATTCTGGAGGACAAAGCTGGGGAAGATTTACTCTCCATGGGGGTTGTGCCACACTTCTCAGTATGAATTGGAAAAAAAATTGAGTCAGACCCATTGTTATCCTCCAAGTGTGATGAAAATCCAATTAAAATATAAACGAAGTCTCCTCAGCCCCTCAGGTAAATTTCAGATGCCATATATAGTAGCATACACTTGAAATCAGACCATCCCAAATAGGTCCACCAAATTTGGTGAAAATCCACCAGTCATTTTTGCATGATGTATTAGCAGACCAATAGACCCAAACATAGTTTTATTTATATAAATGTGAAGGCCTCTTCAGACATACACACACTGGTGAAGTTTAAGCATAACACATTGATAGAGAAAGTCACTCTGTGGGGAATCTGTTCTGTCAGAAATGATTGTGAAATTCATTCTAAACTATATTGAACCAAAACCTACACATCATTGTAGAGAAACACATCAGGCATTTTATTTTTTACAAGGGAAATGTAGACGTATGCCTATGTAGAATTCAAATTTCCTTTTCAGCTGTTCTGTTGAATGCATTGTAGAGTATTCTCTGGGGAGTGTGGTCTGTACTGTGTCACTCGCTTTATTTTACTTCCATTGAAAATTTGTTCAGAGCGAGAAGGATTTTGAACAGTTCCTGCTTCCACCCTCCCAAATTATTTGGTTATTGGTGACAGGAGTATTTGTCACCCTCAGTCACCTTTCCCTTTTATAACAATAAAATCCAAGTACTACCCAAAATGATCCTTTAAATAATGACCTTCTTGTGTATGTGTTTTTAAAATAAAATACAGAGGCACCCTGAAAAAAGGATAGGAGTGAAGACAGGTCCATAATATGATTAATAACTGATTTTTAATGGGTGGGGAACATATTACATGACACCAGTTTCTCAGTTCTGAAAGCTCCACAAAAGAAACTCTCTAGTTGTACCTCCTTTATAAACTCTCTATGCTTGGGTTAATGCAAGAACTGCATTTTAACAAGGCAAATGTTTCCTGACATTTCACACCTGGGCCTTCACATGTTTTCACACCCACTTGATCGCTTTTTACAGTTGCTCACATGGAAAGGGCTGGAAGTGCAGACGCAAAGTCAAGGTCATTCCCTGCCTGGAAACTTGTATTTGGAGCAGAAAATATACTTTGAGTTTGGAGAAAGCTTTGAAAAACATGCTATGGAAAGTTATTAGTGTGAAGCTGGACTCTTTTCAGGGTTTAATGTCACCATTTTAAAGTGAGGTGAGCTCATTCATCAATCTGTTTAAATCAGCAGTGCCAACTGTGTCATGTAAAACTGTAGGGAGCTGGCATTGGTACTAGTATCTCAGCATGCACTGAGGCATTCTAGTACCAATTACTTCAGCTTACAATACTCCCCTGCTCACCAAAGATACTCCTTTCCTATATTCACTACAGCATCAATCCCTTTGCCTTGAATTTTTTATCTCCCTTCCCAAACAGAATTAGAGATACTGAGAGAGCATTGCATTTTCATCTCACTCAATTTAGATTTCATTTACTATTTGCTATAGAGTTCTGCAGAGCAAACATTTGGTTAAGAAAAATTTACTTAGTAGCCAAATAAGGGACAGAGAAATTCCATGGTTAGGTTACAGGCCTCAAGAATTCCCCCTCCCCACAATTTGGCCAGCTAGTTTCTTTTCCTGTAATCCCTGATTAGTAATTAGAATGAAGGCATTTAAAGATATTTCAACTCTAGATGACATGCGCAGAACTGAGCTGTGCTGCTCAGAAAGCAAAACCATTGCATGGAACTGAGTACCACTTTGCAGCTAGGAAAGCTATTGCTCTGAAGCTTATACTTGAGTAGACATCATAGAACTGAGTTCTTATTTCTCAGTTGATTATCTATACTTACACATACTTCACAATGTGTCCCATTTAACTGAATCAAGAGCATTAAAATATCATTCCAATAACCAATCAAAAATCAATATAGCAGTGACAGTTAAAAGATATTTAATTTAGACTGGCATCAGTAAAAGGCAGACTGAAATATCCAGGTCTCCAAGATGTCACATGGAAGCACATTCTGTACAGATGAAGTCTACGGGGGGGGGGGGGGGGGGGGGGGGGGGGGTCTGGTTTTTGGCAAGGGGAGTTATGTTCCTATTTCTCACAAACCTGATAGTAGAAAGTGTTCTCCCCATTTGGTCAGATCACAAGAATTTGGGGGATTTCTCCTCCCCTTGCTTAGTAGGATCATAACAGTTTTCAAGTACTGTATTTTTGACAGTATTTTGTCTTATCTGAAGGACTACATCCTCACATATGAGCCTGTTCTAAGATCTCCTGGGGAGTGCCTTCTCTCAAACCTGCATGGCTACTACATCTGATGTAAACATGAGAGAGTGCCCCTGTCAGTGACTGTTTCCAGGCTCTGGAAATCCTATCCTAAAGAGATCAGATTGATGCTTTCCTTGCTATCCTTCTGTAAGCAGGTGAAAACATTTTTCTTTCAGCAGACCTTTGAGTGGTTCTCATAATTTGTTATATTGTTTATACGTGTTGTTTTCCTTTTTAATGGCCATGCTTTTAACTGCTTTTAATTTTATTGATAAGTCAAATATATTATTAAATAGCTGTGTCCATTTTACCTTTTGTGAGCCACCTTGAGTTCCACACTTTATTATTATTTCAGGAGTTTCTTTCTTTCTTTCTTTCTTTCTTTCTTTCTTTCTTTCTTTCTCAGCCTCCCTAGACTGCGGAATGATCTGCCAGAAGAGAGTCAACAGCTGAATATATTGCTTGAATTCAAAACAGCATTGAAAACCAGTCTCTTCCGGCAAGCTTTCCCAGATGATTTTTAAATTGTGGATTTTAAATGATAAATTTTAAATATGGATCATTTTAATATGTTTATATCTTGTCCTTTAAAATTGTATGCATGTCCTTTTAAACTGATGTTTGTCTGTTAATTGTTGTTTCCCACCTCAATTCATTGGAAGAAGTGGGTAAGAAATAAATGTTGTTGTTTTTTATTTGTGCAACAGTTTCATGAAGAGTTTCTTTGCACAAAACAACCAAATTTTTGGTGGAAATCCAGGCTGAGTAAGCAAAGGAAAAATAAATAAAACTTGGGATGTGTGTTGACTTTTTTCTTTTGTCATGGAGAAAAATTTTTGAGGACCTTTACGATTCCAATTATTATTGAGGCAGGTTCACATAGGTACAGATTGTCTTAAAATTAAGGAGATTATCACAGGAGGCTTTTAAACTGACAGGGACAGGAGTACTGAGTAAAAAGCACTCCAGTTCAAATATAAGATTGCTCTCTGCCCTTTGCTTCTTTCCTTTCTACATTCTTCCATTGTGAGAAACAATTATATAATGCCTTCACTGAAGATATAAGGAATGCCTTGCTGTAATGCACCAAAGGTCCAGCTTTCTGTAACAGCAGTCAGCCAGATTCCCCATGGAAGCTCACAAGCTTTGATTAAGTTAAGTGGTGCATGGCAGTGTCAGGTCTGTGGTGCAGAGATGGGTGGGTGTGCTATCCTGGTCCATCTGTTCAGGGCTACTGCTGCCACCTATTTGCTTACTTGTGGTCAGGGGAGGAGTGTGGTGATGACTACAAAATAGAGGTTGGCAGAAACTGTCATCTGCTTGCTCATAGTTGTGTCCTCATTCAGGAACATTGGGAAGTAAGAAAGATGAAGCCCAGTGTGGAGAGACACTGGCAGAATGGAATGTTCAGAGCAGCTGGCAAAAAGGTGGGAGTCTGCCTGGTGAGTGGCTACAAAAAGGAAGAGGAGCTGTTAAGAAGGAAAGTGTGTCAAGGAAGACTTTCATACCTGGCTGAATCGTCGCTCAAATGTCTCTCAAAGGTGGAGGAAGTGCGCGTGTGTGGAAAGCTGGTGTATTTCTTCCATCACCATGCAATTGTTGCTTCCTCTTCGTGTCCCTGAATCGTTCCAGGGGAGCAGATTTCCTATGAATGCAAACTTTGTGTTCATAGGAAATCCGCTCCCCTTGAGATGATTCAGGGATGCTAGAGGGAGCGACATTTCCATGACGACTGAGGAAGTGCACCTGGCTTCCACACGCTTGTGCTTCCTCCACCTTTGAGGGATGTTTGAGCGATGATTCAGCCAAATATGAAAATCTTCTAGGCTGCTGAGAGTAGTAGAACTGCCAGAGGTGCAGTTAAGAGTTTAGCGTTAATAGGATGCAGATTCCTATGTAAGGGAGGAAAGATTTGAAGATTCCAAAGTAAGTCCAGTGGTATTAGAAAAGTGTGTTTTATGAGAAGCCAGTCAGTGAGGGAACTTGAACATAGTCAATTTGTAACTTCTGCAGTTAGATATATATTGTAACAACAAACTTTGAGAACCAGCTACCAAGAAAGATACCATCATATGTTCTGCAGATAAATAAAAGTTATTTTCTTCTTGTTCACAAAGGAATGGCCTGAAGTAATTTATGTATAGCATCAAAACATGCTACCAAGAATAGAATACCAAGAATATCCTACAATCTTATATATTTACAACAGGAGTTTGCCTTTGAGAAGAGATGGAAAGTTGTTCCTTCTAGTGGAGAACTTGGAAAAATTACTTTTTTCAACTCCAGCTGTGAGAATCCTCCAGCCAGCATGGCTATGCTGTCAGGGGAACTCTGGGAGTTATAACCCAAAACATTAACATTTCCAGGTTGTGCTCTCACATGAATTTATTATGGTAGGCCTGAGCATTTCATGAAAGACATAGAGCTTTAACTCTCACTGTCGTTTACCCTTTGGTTCAAGTATAATTTAATAACTATATGGAAATAGCTTTCTGTTTTCCAAATCTTGAGTATCACGTAAACCATTTTAAAAGAAGAGGAGGACAAAATGTGGTCTCAAAATGGATGCCACAGCTCTACTTGAACATCATTTAGTGCAAATGTAGTGTGGCATCACACAGTATGGATATTATGACTTACACATTTCTGACAGGTCCTGAAGCCTGTTGCCATGGTGCCAGCTTGGATTCTAGGACAGAAGTAAACTGCAGACTGTAACTCTCCCTCCTTCCAGCTGTCACTGTGCTACAGTCTGTTCTACTGTGACATCAAGAAAAACATACATTTTTTTTAAAAAAAAGGCAAATTTCTCTCTTTTTCATGAAACACAAAGAAAAAGGAAACACTCTTACATGTGTTTTTCCTCATTTCTTCTGTAATTTCAGTATGCATGCAAACCCACAAAAACTGAGGACTTCCAAAATGAGACACATCGTAAAGTGTATGGATGCCTTCCCTCATCTCTCTCTAGCCAGAGCTCCTTTTCCCCCTAAAGCACTCTATGCAACTTGATAGGACAAAACTAAATATCATTCTGTACATGCAATTATAGGCCTTTCCTTCTGAATATTAAAACTTGCCTGTGCTATTCTGACATGGCAAGAAATGGGAGGAGGAAGCAAATTGCACATTATACATCTCACAGTGAAAAATAAATCCATCCAAAAATCTCCCAAATGCATGATAATAGCAACAGAGAGATGGCAAATCTGGGTTTGCTTTTGGACTCTAGTTTAACTGTGGAGTCAACCTAATGAATCCAAGCTTTGGTGTCAATTATGTGGGCTGGTTGATAGCTGGAGTGCTTCTGAAACTTGAGTATCTCAAAATACTTGACAGTTTAATAAACTAGAGCTGTAGTCCAAAAAGCACTCACTTATGGGACAAGAGCTCAGTGAAATGTACTCGTATGTAAGCATGCTTACCTTGTACATGATCCACATTATCTTTGAAAACAATATATACTGCCAATTTGCACCAGCAAGAGTGATGTTGCTAAGCAAAAATTGTCAAGACTATTCTGGAGATTACAGTTAGTTCTGATCAATCAATATGTTTAAACCATTAGTGGCAGGCAATAGCTACATATTGTTGCAATTACTGCAGTGTGTTCTATGCGAGGCTGCCTTTCAAGATTGTTTACAATGCTCTTACTAGGCTGTTAACTGGGGGCAGTTTCGCACTATGCAGTTGCAGAACTATGATTATGCTTTAATAGCCGTCTATGGCTATAGATTCTGGGGGTTTGTAGCATGAAGTCTCTTGCTGATATTTTAAATATCTTTCCTAAACTGTAAATGCCAGGATTTCATAGGATGTTGCCATGGCAGTTAAAGTGTAATCAGAGAACTATAACTGTGTAGTGTGAAAGCAACCAGGAACTGATTGCAGATAAAATGTAGTATTACATTACAAGAGTTATACTGGTCCAGCCCTGTTGCTGGTCCATTTCTGGGCCAAATTCAAAGTGCTGATTATGC
Source organism: Sceloporus undulatus (assembly GCF_019175285.1). Lineage (NCBI taxonomy): Eukaryota > Metazoa > Chordata > Lepidosauria > Squamata > Phrynosomatidae > Sceloporus > Sceloporus undulatus. Next base: position 108,396,787 of record NC_056522.1, on the reverse strand, counting down.
CTTATATAGGAGATTATCACACCAGTTTTTATACCCACGCCAGGCACGGGATGTAAATGTACAGGGATGGATACTATCACACAGCTAAGTTCCCGGGCAGTACTCAACCCATATCCAATCCAGGCTTCTTCTGGACCTTATAAAAATGGGATTTCCCCCCATTTTTTAAAAGGTCTGGAAGAAACCCAGATTAGATATGGGATGAGTACTGCCCAGGGGCAGAGGTATGCGATAGAATCCTGTGCCTAGCTCTGGGATAAAAGCCAGTGCAATAATTTCCAAAAACTTGTGACTAGGTTACTTGAAAGATTGTCTTATGATCCTACCAGTGTGCTGAGACCTTCAAGAGAGGTCCTTCTCTGTTCCACCAACACCTGATGTCTGCTTGATAGGAACTCAAGAATGGGACTGATCAGAGGCTGCACTCAGATTTTACAAGTTCTGTCTTAGGGAAGATTGTCCCTTGTTGACAACATCCTACTGATCGGCAAATTTAAATTTATTTAAACAGGTGGTGGCTTACTAGGATGATTTTTTTTCTGCTGCTCTCTGTTTTAATCTATATTTCTATTTAGTTGAATTGGAATTCTGTGATTGTATTGAGTTACTGCTATTTAAAAATGTTTGCTCATGCCTACTTTTACTGATCAGCCAAAAGCACTGGCTTTGGATCAATCTGAGGGTGTGGTGCCCAGAAGATACATGCCCCCACTTTGGGCTGAAGTTACACCACAGCTGCCTAAGGCAACCCAAACCTGGTTGCAAAAGGAGTGCAAAAGAAGTGCTTCATTGCAGACCACAGCAGTGTGCAGCCTTAGGACCACAGCCCCTGGCCGCTCCTTTTGCCCCATGTGCTCAAGGTCAGAGCTTAGTTGTTTGTGACTTATGGTATTACATTATTATTATTATTATTATTATTATTATTATTATTATTATTGCTAGATATTTTTTTGCTTCACTTTGAGCTATTTTGAGCATTTTTATGGAGAGGTGTGGTATAAGTGTAACAGATAAAATATATACATAAATAAATAGGAAAGGAGTCTATTCTTTTATGCTGTGACCTTTAAAACAATAGTTTATGAAAGATATTAACTATTGTTTTATTGTCATTAGGTTATTTAAAATCCTAATATTGTCTGTATTTAGAATACCTATTTACACAATTCTAAATATGCTATTTATTATACTGTACTAGGTATTTATTTATTTATTTAATATGATACCTTTCTCCCAGACTGGACCCAAGGCAGCTTACAAAAGAAATCAGTTAAAACCTGACACAATTAAAACTAACACATTTAAAATAGAATAAAAATACATTAAAACTCTCTCTCTCTCTCTCTCTCTGTGTGCATAAAAAATAAACAAAGCACACTCCAATAAGAAGCCTCTTTGAGAGCAATTACATATTAAAAGCCTGCTTGAACAAAAAAATATTTGCCTGCCAACGAAAGGAAAGCAAGGAGGCAGACAAACAAACCTTCTAGGGTGAGAACCAGTGAGAAGGTTCTCTTTTATGGTCTCAAGTAAGCAAGCCTGTGATTGTGTCAGGATCAAGAGAAGGCTTTCCCCTGTAGATCTTAGGACCTTTGCAAGTCCGTATGGTATAGTCTTTCAGATTGTCCAGACCTAAGCCATATAAGGGCTTTATAGATCATGACCAGAACTTTGGTTGTTGCCCAAAGCAAACCAGTAGCCAGTGAAGCTGTTTTAACAAGGGAGTTATCTGCTCCCTAAAACTGGACTTGGTCAGCAGTCTGGCCACAGCATGTTGGGCCTGCTGAAGTTTCTGAACAGTTTCCAAAGGCGTCCTGATGCAGAATGCATTACAGTAGTTCAAATGAGATGTAATCAGGGCATATGTAACTGTACCCAGATATGACATTGCAAGGGATGGGGAAATATTTTTTTAAAAAATAATAATTAAAGAATGGTTGAAAAATGTGCTTTTCAAGTATTGAGAAACGTTGACTAGAAGAATCTTAGACTAACTAGTTTCATTGCAGTTTGGGACTTATTCTGTGCAAAATTTGCTTGTGGTTGTTTTGCATAGAAAACAGCATTTTCTGTGAATTAAACAGAATTTTTTGCAGAGATGTTAATTCCTGCATAGAATGCTGTTTTCTATGTAAAAAAAATGTTGTAACAGGAAATTTATTCTGCATAAATTTTGCACATAGCTGATTTGCAAAGGAAACATCATTTTCTGTTCAGAAAACATTATTTTCTGCTCAGGAAGTAATATTTGTACATGGAAATATCATTTTCCACAAAGAAAATGCTGTGTTTTTTTTTCTTGCAGAAAATGTTGTTTTCTGTGCAAAACAACCATATTTGAATGTTGTGCTGAATATGGCCCAATTTGTGAATACCCTTAAAAAAACTGCATGGTTTTGAAAGATTTTCTCATAGAAGGAAGAAATAAGATGATGTTACTTGTTACTACCTCCAAGAAGAAATACAGTGAAGAACTTCATCCGTAAAGTTATTTTTTTGAAATAATTGTTACAAAACAACAAGTATTCTAGTTGTATTTTGTCCTGACCACCATTTGTCCTTCCAGCCCTTCCAATCCCAAAACAGCCAATGGTGACTGAGCTTGTTTAGTAAATACAGAGTCCTGAACTGTTGGTGTTCAGGAGGATGTTGTGGGTGAGTGAAATTGATTGTCATTGGTGAATGAGAGGCTGGAGCAGTTAAAAGAGGTATTCCACAGGGTGACATTTTAATAATAATAATAATAATAATAATAATAATAATAATAATACAATTATTTTTATACTGCCCCTCTGTGGATTGCAATCAGGGCGGCTTACAACAGTCCTACCGTTATTAGTAAGCATTGAAAATGTGCAAAATGCACCCCTCTCACTTCTGGGTAATAATAGCTAGGCCTGTTACAGACTGCCAAAATAAAGCTGCTTCGGGTCTCTTTGGAGGTATGCTGTTTAAATGATGCCTGGGTCCTAAGAGTCCGGAGGTCGTGCCAAAGCCACACTCCATTCCTAAGCACTGGAGTGCAGCTTTGGTGCAGCTTCCGGATTCTTAGGATGCATGCATCAGTTAAATAGCATACCTCCAAAGAGACCCAAAGCAGCTTTATTTTGGCAGTCTGTAACAGGCCCTAGTTTCCTAATATCTGGATATTTGTATGATGACTGAATATGTGACCTCTGGTGCTATTGCTATTCCCCTTTTATGTGAAAATCTCCCTACCTGTGAAAAATCTCCCTAATTTTTGTATCATTTCTCAGCATACTACCAGCACTTCCATACCTTTCCAGTGCAACACAGGGTTGCAGAATTTTTATTCCCTTTCCTGCATGGAAATTCAAGCGCGCATATATATATATATATATATATATATATACACCCCCCCCCCCCCCAAATTTATATCTTTTAACACATTTTATTTTTATTCTCATGTATTTATCAAATGTATGTAATGTATACAAATGTATACATGTTTTGTATAAAAATTCTTTTCTAAAATGCACTCCAAACCTTGGAAATGTATAGATACTCAATGTAAAAGGCTTACCCTGCTGTCAGTCTCAAGAGGTTTGTTAGATTCACACATGGGTTTTTAAAAGTCATTTAAAAATATTTTTGTTATATTGTTTCCATCCTTACTTGTACTATAACCAGCAAATGGCAAGCAGCTGTCTTAGACACAGGCAACCTGTCACAAGTAAATGTACACTCATTTTCTGCTTAGAAATGTTTACAAACCATTTAGAAAGACCCTCAAGAGTGTAAGTCCCTGGTTCTCTGAATCCCAGTCCCTTAATTTTAACAACTAGGCCACAACCCAAATTGACAAAATGCTTTCTGGCACTGGGCAATGAATTGTGCTGACAGGTTATATAAATCTCCTGCTTTTTGTATTAACGAATGTCTAAGCTAATGGCTTCTTGGAGCTTTGTTACCCTCCTTAGGGGTGTATGCCTAAGTCAAAAAGAGAAAGTGAACACAATGATGGTTATAAATACTTGGCTTCGACATCTTCATCATATCTGTTCACTAGGGAATGAGTGAAAGATGTTTTAAGATCACAAGCATGAAGTTAAAGGTAGCATACTATTTTTGCTTCCTAATTTAAATTGTCACAGAATGCCACAACTACTTCATCCAAAATTAAGGGACAAAATAATGAAAAAAGGGAATCCAGGGTGCATACAACTTAGACCAGACACATGACTAAATCTGGTATTTTTTTGCCAGGGCATGACATCTAAGGGTGATATTTTTCCAAGTCCATGGGAAGTAAAAAAGAACAAAGCTGATATGTAAGAAAAACAAGCACATTAGTTTTGAAATGTAGTTTACACTTTTAGTTCTAAACTAAATATTCTAGAAAAGGAGGAGGCCCTGTTGTAAAGCATAAGTAATACAAAAAACAAAACTAGACTTGAAACTGTAATCCTAAACTAGTATTCTCAAGCCAGAGCAAACATGTATCAAGTTTATCTTACCAAGAATTCATGATGGTATAGTCCAAAAATGTAAATCAACAGCACGATTCTCTTTACTTGTGCATTACTACCATTGTGCTCAGGTAAGCATACACTGGATTGCATTTTGAGATACTAATTTGAACCTTGAACTTTATCAAATGGGGGAAATTGAGTGTTTAAACAAGCATTTTCCTGGGACAATTGCAAAATCATGGTGAAGATCACTGAAGATTCACAGGAAATCCTGTGAATGATTTGTTGCTGAAACATACCTGGTTCTTCCCAGAATAAGTCCTCTCTAAGCATGATGTGTGAAAATCTTTGCCACGATTGAATGACTGTGCCTTTCTAAACCCTCAATTTTCCCCTGTGTGATAAAGTCCCTTGTCTAATCTCAGTTTTTTCCTGCTCTCGGTCAAGGCTGACAAACATTTCCTTGGCTGTCTTGGTGAAGGTAATGCCACATGCAGTTTCGCTTTTTCACAAAATCATCCATGTGACAACAAATGGATTTAAATTATCATCTAATGAAGGAGATGGAGATTAGAAAAATCTTCTCTGAAGAAGCTGCTGGTGAAACATCAGGAATAAACTCTTCTAGAACACGGTCTCATAGCCCAAAAAATCCACAAAAAACTATGGATGCCAGTCATGAAAGCCTTCGCTGTCACACTGGCAATTAGAAATGCTTATGCCAGAAACTTATTTCTTCCAGTTAGTTTCAAAGGTGCTACAAATTTCATTTGTGTTTTGACCTAAATTTCTAGACTTATACATGACTATACACATACCTAATGTCTAATCTGCACTCCAGAAATAATAATAATAATAATAATAATAATAATAATAATAATAATAATTTATTTATATGGCGCCCAATCACTGGGAATCTGGGCAGCTTACAACAGAGGGGATAATAGACGGTTCCTTGCCCTCAGGCTTACAATCTAAAAAGACACGACACAAAAGGAGAAGGGAATGGTGAAGGGGGGGAGGGGATCAAGTCCAGCATTCTTCTCTCCTTCTGAGGCCTAGACCAAGGCAGATGGACTGGAGGGAGGGCTTTTGTTCTTAATTGAGGCCGGGCTCGATGCAGTTTGCACCGCTTTAACTGCCATGGCTCAATGCTACAGAATCCTGGCGTTTGTAGTTTATTGTGTCACCAGAGCACTCTGATAGAAAAGACTAAATATCTAACAAAACTACAAATCTCAATTCTGCAATGCAGATTAAATTTAAATCAGTTAGAACTGAGTCTTATATTCATTTTTAATATGTCATGTGGCCATTGTGTGGGGAAAAAATTCCCATGGCTTTCATGAGGTAAACTTTCTTCAGCATATACTTTCACAGGATAGCATCAACTATCTGCCATATCTGAAAACCATGAAAATAGCAATATATTTCTGCAGAGCAAATAAAAACAGTGTAAGTCATCCCATAGCTTCTCAACCTTCCCACCCAATTGAACAGTATTTGTCTCAGGTGAAAGTATTTACTTTCTTTACTTAAGTATTTATAAGCAGCCTTTCTGGACTACATTTGCCATTCTAAGTTGCAAACAAAATATTGCTATAAAAGTAATATATAAAATAATATTATAATAACTTTAAATGTAAAAAATTAAAAAAGCCACAAACATTAAAACATAATTCTACCTGTATAAAAAGACACTCTTAGCCAGAGCAATAGGGCATCAATAAAAGAGGAATATGTCCAATGAAATAAGATGTATATGCAGCTTTCAAGATGGTTTGAAAAGGCAACAAAAATGCAATGCAAACAAACCCTGGGAGAATAAATGTATATCTTCTAGTGTCAGAAGGATTACAATGTTGTGCCAGGTGAAAATCCTGGATGGGGGAAATTCTCCATGGGGAGGGCACCCAAATACCTGGTTGCATTTATCTACTCAGTAAGTTATCAATATTTCTAATCAACTTCAAAACAGTATTCACTGTAGCAAGGGCAGGATACAGACCACCCAAAAAGGGTGGTCAGCCGGCGCCTCCTTTTCCACCGGTGGGAAGCCGCAGCAGATAAACCGCACGGTTTCCCACCGGCAAAAAAGATGGTTCACTCATGATGTCACAAGTGTGCCACAACGTGCAGATGCTAAGTGTCCGTTATGTCAAAATGGCAGCATCTGTGTGTACAGGGCACCCCCATTTTGATGTACAGAATACGTACTAGGGTTAGGGAGCGTCTGCATGGTGTGCGCTCCCTAACCCTAGTACCGCCGCCACCACGCCACATTTTGCCCATCTGTACTGGGCCAATGTCACACATGAGCATACCAAATACAGAATAGTAATTACAGTACATAAAAAAACATACAGCAATACATTGGGGATTATTATATTTTTAAGAGAAAAAGCATGAATAGGGAAATGTTTTCCTGTCTATCTCCATGTTATCTAAGATTTGCATTCTAGCAGTGGGTGGAGCTGAAGTCAAAATCATTCCTCCATAGATGAGAAATGAATGTAAGGAGTAATAATGACTGAACAAGTATCTAACTTGGGAATTATATGTCTTTGTCACTTGAGGCCCATGTAGACTCCATGGTTCAGAGTACTAGGGGGTCACATTTGATTGATTTTTCAGCTAAGGCCTTTCCTGGATAAGAATAATCTATCCACAGTAGTTTATTCATTGATAACCTCCCAATTAAAGTAGTGCAGTGATTCCCAAACTTTGGTCTTCCAGGTGTTTTGGAGTTCAGCACCCAAAAGTCCTGATTATGCTGTCTGGAGCTTCCAGGAGTTGAAGTCCAAAACACCTGGAAGATGGACCAAAGTTGGAGTACCACTGAAGTAGTGCAATGGATGCTGCAACTAGTATAAAATGCAGCAGAAATAATCCTGGCTAGAGTATCACACACTATATATATAATTTTACACATAGAGGAATTGTACTGGCTACCAATACGTTTCCAGTCTGAATATGTGATACGTGTGATGACATTCAGAGCTGTAAATGGCTTAAGACTTTGATATTTAAAATCAAAGAATCATAGTTTTGGAAGAGACCTCAAGAGTCATTCAGTCTAATCCTGCCATGCAGGACTACACAAATCACAGCACTCCTGACAGATACCCATCGAGCCTCAGTTTAAAAATCTCCAAAGAAGGAGATTCCATCACAGTCGGAGGGAGTGTGTTCTTCTGTTGAACAGCTCTTACTATCAGGAGTTCTTCCCAAAATTGTGCTGGAATCTCTTTTCCGGTAGTTTGAACTTAAAGGAATGTCTCTCCCCAGACGTTTCCCCAAGGAGTGAAGTTGACTGTGGTGGGGAGGAGGCTTCCTTTGTTCCTTGTGGGAACAATGCACTTAGAAGAAGACCTTCTCACCTGTGCCTTCTGGTTGTGGAATGCCCTCTGGTTGATGCCCTGGGGTGCTTCCACTGGTTTCCTGTCAATTGACATTTCCATTGTCAGTTAAAGGCTTATCTGATTTTGCTATTATTTGTCCACTCATTTTCCTGATTAATTTCTGAATCATTAAAATTACCAGTTATTCACTGGTTTTTAAGGATTATATTGGCATTATTGTTTTAAGATTATACTATCTTTTTAAATGCTACAGATGAATAAATGCATCTAAAAAGATGAACTTTGTAGAACTTCTAGAATGAAATAATGTATCTCTATCATAGAGTTATAGTAGTTTGATGCTGCTTTTATTATCATGGTTCCATCCTATGGATTCTGGGATCTGTAGCTTGGTAAAGTAGTTAGAATTCTCTGCATGGAGAGCTCTAATGAACCTCTCTGAACTATATAGCACTACACTTCTGTACCAGAGAAACACTGGGCTGAAACACTGTCATAGCTTTACACAACAGGTACTGATTCGGCATTATTACGCAATGGCTTCAGGGTTTCTCTCTCTCTCTTTTTCATGGCTATACAACTTCTAATAGTGGAAATTTATAAAAGACTGTTTTAATTCCCACCATCTCAACTGCTAACCAATCAAACTAGACACAAGTAGAGATGGTGGGCCAATACCAAAAATGGCAGAGTTGCTGCTTAGATCTGAAGCTAACTTTGGCTAAAGGAGACGTAATGTTATTCACATTTTTTACCCTTTTTGTGATCTAGGTTATTTAGACAGATAAACAATAGGAATGGTAGGGGATGTCATTGTGGGGCATTGTGAATTGTGCCAATTCATACTCATCTTCAAAAGATAGGTTATCCTCCATTGTTAGCAGGAAAAAATGACTTAATATCACCCTCCCCACCAGCTTCAGGGCGGGATACAGAGTTGAGACTGCCATGGTCGCCTTAGTCAAGGATCTCCATCTGAGTATCGACAGGGGAAGTGTGACCCTGTTGGTGCTCTTGGACACCTCAGCGGCCTTCGATACCATAGACCATGGTATCCTTCTGGAACGCCTGAGGGAGTTAGGTATTGGTTGCACTGCGCTCCAGTGGCTCCAGTCCTACCTCTTGGGCAGATTCCAGATGGTGATGCTGGGGGACAGCTGCTCTTCTAAGAGAGAGTTGACATCTAGCATCCCTCAGAGTGCTATTCTGTCCCCCATGCTGTTTAACATTTACATGAAGCCACTGGGAGAGATCATCCGGAGACATGGGGCGTGGTGTTATCAGTATGCTGATGACACCCAAATCTATTTCTCTACGTCTCTTACTGTTGCAGTGACTAAGGATGACATCTCTCCTTTGGATGCCTGCCTCAAGTCGGTAATGTGCTGGATGAGGGAAAACAAACTCAGCTTGAATCCAGAGAAAACGGAGGTACTTGCAATAGGTACCCCAAGTCCAGGGACAGAGATTTGTCAACCAGTCCTGGACGGGGTCACACTTCCCCTAAAGGATAAAGTTCACAGTTTGGGAGTATTCTGGATCCATCTCTACAGTTGTCATCTCAAGTAGATGCGATGGCCAGGAGTGCTTGGTACCAGCTTCGGTTGATATGCCAACTGCAACCGTACCTGGACCAAAAGGACCTTGAAGCAGTGGTACATGCACTGGTAATGTCTCGTTGAGAATTCTGTAATACGCTTTACATGGGGTTACCTTTGTACCAAGTCTGGAAGCTTCAACTGGTTCAAAAGGCGGCAGCCAGACTGGTCACTGGAACACCTAGATCATACCACATAACACCAGTGTTAAAAACCCTTCATTGGTTGCTGATTAGCTTCCGGGTGCAATACAAAGTGTTGGTTATTACCTTTAAAGCCCTTCATGGTGTCGGCCCAAGTTACTTGAGGGAATATCTCTCCCTACACAATCTGCCCTGCACTTTCAGAACATCTGGAAAGAACCTACTGGAGTACTCAAAAACCAGGCTAACAACAACTTCTTAAAGAACATTCACTGCTGCGGCCCCCAGATTGTGGAACAGCTTGCCGGAGGAGATCCGTCTTATCACCACCTTAGATGCCTTCAAGAAAGCACTAAAGACGGATCTCTTCCGGCAGGCCTACCCACCTGATCTTTTATAAGAGATCTTAAATACTCCACTTCTGGTCTGATTGTATGAATGTTAGCGTGAATGTTAGTTGATGATCCATTATTTTAGTGAATTAATAGTAATGTCATTGTTTTAACTATTGTATTATATATGGAATTGTTTTATTGCTGTAATCCTGCCTCGATCTGCAGGGAGAGGCGGGAAATATAAATAAAATTATCATTATTACTATTATTATAAATTAGAAGTAATTATTTGTAATTTTAACAGTGCAAATTAATTGGCATTTTTGAGAGTTTCACATTAAATACACATCTAGTCTGTCCCTGACATAGAGCCAATCTGCTTAAAGTCACTCCATTAATTTATAAAATCTTTAACATTGTTTAAAGTGTCAATGTTTTAATACAATATCCAATTTAATTGTGTTTTATTTTTTAATACTAATTTTTGATTCATGTACCTTATCTTAACTCATGTGTGAACTGCCTTGGGTTCCATTTTGGAAAAAAAGGCAGGACAGCAAATACATACATACATAGAGACATATATATGTACTTTGGCTGACATTCTGTTTAGAAGTTATGAGAACATTAAGATAAACTTGTTGTCTCATGTTTACAGCTGTGAATGACCACAGCTGACCAACAAAATCTACCTTAGGAGCCTGGCAGGGCCCCAACCAAAATATTTCTGAGTGGTTTGCAGTACTCCCCTAGTTGCTGGGTGCATGGAGATGAGCAGTTGTGTCAGGGTATCAAGGGGTTTTCTCCAGTTTCCTGCTCAAAATTCACCCTGCAATTGTGAGAGTGTTGCAGATGTCATTTCTCAGTGCCAGAGTCTCCAGCATCTTGGAAACACTTTGTTCAGGGCACTTCCAGGCTACAAGAGTAGGTTTGTGGCAGGGGAGAGGCAGTGGCATTGTCAGATGTAAGTACAATGACAGAGCTCTGGATTTAAGCCAAAGTATATTTGAACTTAACAAACTATGATCTTAGCTTTGCTTATCTATTTCTTCTTTTAATTTATGTCCAATTTGCATATACACACATTGTTTTGTATTTTTATATAGTTATTGGCCCCTGCAAGGTTACTATGCACTAACTTTCAGATGTTCTCATTTAAAATGAGCCTATGTTTCACAGTGCCGCTAAGCTGTTTGCGTGTATTTCATTTTTATTGTCATGGTTTCACATTTATTGAATCATGGGCACAATGCCAACCATTTCCTCTACAGTTTACAAACACAGGACAAGACAGTAGTCTTGTTTATACAGGACTACTTTATAAATATACAATAATCTGGTTCTCAATTTATTCAGCTATCAAACTATTATGTAACAGATAGGCAACCAGGCAGATAGATATACAGACAGACTAATTTTTAAAGAGGTGAAATATTTTGCCTCCCAAAGACTGTGTTCACTTAATGTAAAAGACATCACAAGAAGGAAGCAAATATTACAGCTATAAAGCTCTATTGTTATCACATCACAAGATGGAGCCAAAGAGGCTACCTGGAAGAAAACATGAAGATACAAGTGGATTTTGGAGATGAAAAACCTACTTGTATTTTTGTAACAGCCATTAAAACTGTATATTACAGCTCTAATACAGAGTTCCATTTAAGGAAATCTAGGTGAATACCAAAAACTTGTATGCTCTCTTTGTTCATTAAAATTGTGATAGAGATAACTTTTAGTGGGAACTAGACAAATAACTTCATGTTTGAAGCCATGGAAAGATAGCTTTGGATCTGCAGAGAAATCAATATGACTTCTTGTTTATTTTGGTTTTTAAAATTTATTTGTCAGGTATATAAACACATCTTCCCTACCAAATAAAATATATTTTTTTTTCTGTGAAGGTTTATTCAGAAGGGCAGGCAAACTCCAACCTCCCATAACCCCTTTCAAATATTCTAGGTCATAGACTGCTGGGTTCTGCATGTGAACAATTTAAAGTGAATATAAAAAATGCAAAAGAGAAGCAAGACAATCTTAGGAATTAATTCTGCAGCTTATATTACACAGTTGAAAAAGCCGTGTCTCATGTTCCTGTGTTTCAGAAATCTAGAATGGTGGTAGAAGGATCTCAACAAGATTTGGCAAGTTGAATCAAATACTTTAAAAAGATTATGTGGAAGGAATTGATCCTGTGATGTCTTAGTCCAAACATTAGCTGGGGGAAAGGATGTCATTTTCCATTTAGATTACTACACCATACTCTACATGGTGTTGTAACTTAATATTGAAGCATGTTCAGAAAGTTCAACCAAAGCAAAATGCTATAGCGAGAGTCCTGTCCCATCTTTGTTTATGGACTGTAAGAGCTATGTTAAGAGCATCCCAGGCACTGAGATTTCAGGATTTCTCTGGTCTTATCTTACATTAAAAGTGTTATTAAAAGAGAGTGGCTAAAAAGGAGGAGGATGGTGATAAAATAAAACAGAATAGGAAGCCAGGAGAAACAAACACCAAAAGGAAAGAAAGAAATGGGAGATGGATTTGAGAAAAACTTTTCAGTTAATTGTCCAGGAGCCCAGCACTGTGTGAGTAATATACTAAAGAACTGCAAAGGAGTTCAGTGCAGCTCACCCCAAATAATATACAGTAATAATATAAAATACAATACAATAGAAATCACTTGAGAATATAATGTTACTGAAAGCACTTCTACCCCAGAAAGACTCCCAACATACATCCGGGATTCAATGGAAACATCTTTGAATTGCAAATGGATATTAAATTTCCTTGACTTTGAAAATCTACTAGTGACTGCATGGCCAAAGGAGGAGGTGCCAGCCTGCAGATAGCCCTCGCTACCATCTGAATAAAGATCAGAAACAGAACATGCAGGCCTATGACTAATATCTTCAATTTTTTCCTCCTGTTTGCCTGATGAAGAAGTCAGTGTGACTTCAAAAGCTTGAGACATGTAATTGTGCATTTTGGTTGCTCCAGTAAAGGTATCATTGTTTGGATGTATGAGAAGCAACATTCTTATTGAGTGCCTTGATCTCCTGCTAAGCAAAAATCCACTCCCTTACTCTTGTTCCGTTCCAGACTCACTTTGTGTCTTCTTTTCCATTCTTCTTTTTTCTTCTTTCCCAAGCTTAACTATTCTACACCAGAATATTTGACCTCAGTTCCAGAAAGTATTCCCTTCTCCTCCCTCCCTCTTCCCTCTTATATTTTCAAAGAAATCACACAGTCTGTTGTTAGTCTACTTAATAACAAAGCCATGTGACACATTTCTTCCATTTTTAATATTTCTTCTTCTGAAGCAGCAGACCTTTCTATTTTACTGAATGTGACAGGATTCTAATAATGAATTCTAATAACTTAATTCACTAAAGCATATTTTAACTTCAGTGGTATTTGTGGAATCTAGAAAGTTGGGTGAAATCACTAGAAAAAAATAATGAATTAACAACTTTACTAGTGAATCAAAGAGATACAATTTCAAGTAATGCTCTTACTTGACCCTGGGGGTTTGCGGGAAAATTGTATGTTAATGACACACATCATAAATATGGCCCCTGGCAAGAAGGCTGCAGGGTTTCAACAGGACATGAACATTTTATAGTTATTAAAATAGTGAAGCATGGTGTTATCGGTAGAAAGGCCATCACACAGTCCCATATGTGCTTCACCAGCTGTCATTTGTGTTTGTTATCCCATCTAATTGTCATACTCTGTTTATATTTCCACATAGCAACACCAATTATGTGAGCTACTGTAAAATGTACAGTTACATTGCAAAAGGAGCAGCATTATTACTTGCTAAATTATAATTTGAGGCCAGATACAAATGGGCAACAAGCGCTGTCCTGGGGCTGAAATTAGTGCTCAGGAGCGCAGAGCAACTGCACACTCCCAAGCCCTACCACGTTATAATGGCGTGCCCCCATCTACATGGGGGCTGCCATGATGACGTATGTGCGGCACAGCATCCAAATGGTGCAGCCTCATGCAGACGTCATCAAAGTGTGCGACGGTGCCTATGGCACCACATGCATGCCCTAAAAAGAACCTGCTGGGATCGGGTTCTTTTTAGGGCTCCTGGGAGCCATGGCATTTGGGTGCTGCACCCTCCATGTGGGGCAGAAAGGGGCAGCATCTTGGCGATCCTTTCTGCCCACTTAATATAACCTAGGCCCAAAACAAGCAGGCAAAAAAGCCTGCTTCTGGGCAGCTTGGGGGCATGGTGATCACATGACATATTCCCCTAAGCTGCCCAGATACCACCATCAAATAGCCCCAACCAGAAAAAGCCACCTTGAAAAGGAGTGATAAAAAACACTCCTTTTTGAAGGCACTTTAAAACAGTGGTGATGGGCTGGATTGGGTCTGTGTGTGCAGTTGCTGCAGTTCTGAGGCGAGTGACTCCACAGTGGCCCCAATCTGCCCTTTTTGGGTGGTCTGTTTTGCCCATTAGTAATCATGTTAATTTCTTTTTAAAAAGGAATTTAACACAAATAACTAGTTATTTATAGCTATTTCCTTCCAAACTTTGAATATCCGCATTAGGAAAGTAATAGATTCTACTAATGAATCACCAAATTTACATTTCATTGGCATTCTAATCTATTACCAGCACATTCCTCTCGTCATTTCAGTTTCTCCAGTTATTATCCTATTTTTTCCCTGTAATATGTTTAAATGGATTCAAATTATTTCCATTTTGTGGCCAGTGTGGCAGAAAAAGGAAGAGCTGTATATTTTGTATTGATCGAGGGTATTCCATCAGAGCAATCCAAATTTGCCTTCTATTTTCAACATGTCCATCTGCTGTGATTCATGTTTTATCAAAACTTTGCATTTGATTCCAGATAACACTGCTTAAATAGCTTTGGTTGTAAGAAGCTGCTGTGGAGAGCGGAACTACAGAATCACAGAATCTAGGGCCTGTGGAGTTGGAAGGATCCAAAGGATCACCTAGTCTAACCCCCTGAAATGATGTTGCCATTTCATAATATCCTACATTATGTGAGTTCACTACATTAGGGAATTTCATAGACATCCCAAACTATACTAATATTACATATGCCAGTATGAGCAAGACTGTGCTCAGAAGAATGTTGCTTGAAGCAGAGCTGGCAATCTCCCCCCCCCCTTTTTTTTTTTTTTGGACTGCATCTTTTGGAGTCTTCCAGCCAACATCAGCCATGGAAGCTGTCATTCTAAAAAGTAACTTTTAAAGCTAGGAGAAACTTCTTCAGATCATGGCAGAACTTCTATCCAGCATAGTTTTTGGAACTGTTATGGTTGCCTGTGTGTATACAAATCTTTTCAAAAATCTGACATGGCTGAAGATGACTCAAATATGTCCTTTATGGGAACAAATATGGCAGAAACCCAAGTTTACTACATAGCTAATTAGAAATTTGTCATTAATAGATTAACATTGGTCCCTTATTCTCAGTTTCATGTGCTAAACTATTTAGAAATGTTTTATTTTTAGTTGTATCCCTTATCTAAGAATTACTTATCTGAATTTGCCTCTTTTTGTTGGTGCAACATAGTTTTAGCAAACTTTCCACTATGTTTCTGAACTAAGGAAGAATATTTATTAGTATTCACGCCCTTGAAGTGAAATTTTCCTTTAATTTCCAGATTTCCACCATTGCAGAGAACATGACACTGAAAATTGTTCATACTTAGCACTCTTCTATTTGCTGTTTTCATATCCCTTAGTAACTTTGCCTGCCTCCTTTCTTTGGATATCTAAACTATATTTTTAAATGCTTACATTAAGTTGTAACTTACTTTAAAGCTAAAAAATTGAGATTGAAGGAAAAGTTCATTCAGAATAAAATTCTTATGGGAAGACAAAGCCCTAATTCTTCCTTCCCAGTCTCATATCTTCCTAATCCAGTCCCATCGTTCCTTAGTCTTTATTTGCATTGATTAAATGCATTGCCCCATTCACTAAAACTGTTTTTCAGTGGTGGTTCCTGCACATTTGAAACATGGGGATATTTTATGCATACATTTCAAATATATGTGTTTTTTCCAGATGTGTTTTCAGCATTCCATTAACATGAGATTCTATAGCATGATTTGTGTCCTTCCTGCAGATAGTCCATGAAGTACAGACTGAGACAAGCCCATCAAACTTGAGAAATTGTATTCCTCACATATAACAAACAGAGATATGGAATGGTCTCTTTCTGGAGGACTTAGGACCTAAGATGACAGTTCAAAGCAAGACTAAAATAATTCAGTACATGCTTTGTTAAGCAAGAGCAGCTTGAAAGAGGAGCTCAAAGGTGGAGCTGGAAGAAGCAGGGCAACAAGATAAAGATAGACTGTTCCAGGTAAAAGATGACAGAAGACCAGAAGCAGGAGGAAGAACAGACAAAATGACAGATAAGCGAGATGGGGAGAGTAAGAAGAGGATTTGGTGTGGCAGCATTCAAATGATTATATTTTACCACACTAGTTTCACATGGCAAATGAACACTGCTTTGATTTCTACTGTAACAAGGGAAAAATTTGGGGGATTCAAGTACTCTAATACATGTGTGTGTGTGTGTGTGTGTGTGTGTGTTTATGGCCATGTTCAGGTATACGAACACATAGGACTTTATCACATGAGGCCTGAAAAGTGGAATTAGAGCAGTGTCTGTGGCTGTACTTTACCACATGATGTTGTGTCTATCCAGTAGATGGTCTGTTGTCCATCTGTTGCTCCTCCTCATCGGTGGGCAAAATCTGTCAATGCCTCCCAGTTGTGCTGCTTTTCCACTGTTGATACATGTGTGATTAGTTCAACCTGAAGCAGTTCCAGGCAGTCACTTGGTGAAAGTGGGTGTGATTCTACTCCTCTCCCAGCTCCCCTCCCCTTTGCTATTCTCACACAAGCTATTTTCCTTTCCCCCCACTTTGTTTTATTTTATTATTATTTTTATTGTAATAGATTGCCATGATTGCAAAATTGGACTAAAAAATCACAGTCATGCTGAGAAGGGATAGGGCAAGGAGATGGGGCTATGGAGCCTGCAGAAGACAGAGGCCAGGACAGAAGTAGCAAAATGGTGATTTGGAAGAGCTGTATAACAATGACTGTCCCCAACCTGGTATGCTTGTGTTTCCTAGACTGGTGTGATTATTATTATTGTTGTTGTTGTTGTTTATTTCTATAGCACTGTAAATGTACAGCACTGACCATACAAATGATCAAATCAATAAAAATAAAACCTGCCAATGGCATACAATCTACAAAATATGTATAAATCAATAGGTAATAATATAAAATAGAATTGGTTAAAATAAGCAGGCAACAATTAAAAATATCAACATCAACTATCCAATCAAAAATCAGATAGATAATCACACAGTGCCTGGGAACGCTTCCCTGAACAGGATAGTCTTCAACTCAGACTGATTGTGGTGTCTTACAAGCCTGTTGTGATAAAGTCCATACTATCATCATAGGTGGGGTTTAGGATTATCTTCTACATCATGCAATAGTATTTTGCAAGCTTTATCAAAGTTGGAAAGTTCCTTTTTAAAAACTGACCATTCCACATCTCATTACAGTATGCAAAAAATAACCTGGTGTCATTGCTCATTATAATGCTAAAGACATATAACTTGATAAGTAACTTGTTGCACTACTCCTATGTTTTTCATTATGTTCTGTTTGTTTTTAATAATAATAATAATAATAATAATAATAATAATAATAATAATAATAAAGATTTATTTCTAGCCCACCCAATTACAAAGAATCCGGGCGGGTTACAACAATAAAATACATCAATTACAACAGAGTTAAAAATCAAACCCTAGACCTACCGCCCCCTGCCCCCCAATACCCAGTACTAAAACAGAATTAAACAATAATAGTATAAAAAACATTAAAAATATTAAAAGCATTTTTAAAAAGGCAGAAACATAGGCGGGGAAGAATAGACAAATGAGGGGACAATATCTCTATATCTGGGGAGGGTAACTAAGTTGGAAAGGCCTGCCGGAAGATATCCATCTTGAGTGCTTTCTTAAAAGCTGTCAGAGTGGAAATGTGACAGATCTCCTCCAGTAGGTCGTTCCATAGTTTAGGAGCAGTAGTAGTTTTTGTTTTTTAAAGAGATAAACCCTTGGGATTGATAAGAGAATTGCACAGAACTTGTGAAAATATCTGGAATTTTTTTTTAATGAGCTGTAAAAGTAAGATTAAAAAGTACTCAGAAATGATTATTCATTACATTAATAAACCAATTATCCTCTTATTCATTCCATTACTCTTAAATATGGCTTTGTCACACCATTGTTACACCCCAAAATACTTCCAAGGTCTGAACTCTTTGTGAGTGCTTCTTTTCTGATAGAAATGGAAAACTATAAAGATTTATGCAGCATAGCAGCTGCTTTTCTTTCTTTTAAGGGGTGGGGGAACACTTACTAATGTATTCTATTACAGCTTTCATACATTTTGAAGCTTTCTTACATTTAAGTGACCATATCATTGTATTAATGTCATATCTGAGATGCCATATATTCCTTTTATGCCCGCTATACTGTAACACATAATGATATTTTTTTTTCTGTTTCTCTCTTTCACAGACCAGCTATGCGTTCTGTGATTTATTAGCATTTAGATTTAGTTGTTGTACACCAATAGATCTTAAAATATATTCTCCAACAATGGGCTCCAAAAGGGCTTGGAACAGAGAATGGTGAATCAGTGCCAATGGATTCCTGCTGATCTTACTTTTCATTATCTGGCTGAATCTTCTAACTCCACAAAACATACTTGGGAGATAGATGAAAACAAGTTTTGTAGTCCAAGAAATGGCTATTCTCTACCACTGTAAAGATCATTCTAATGATTCCCCCCCCCCAATTCTTTTGAAATGTTAGTTCATTTCCTACTCATACTGATACTAGTACCATTTATAGTGCTAACTGCAAGGTGCACTGCAAGGTTGACCTCTTAGAGATCAAATGTAAAAGTATTT